>NC_045556.1:3831211-3983920 GCF_009769535.1 Thamnophis elegans | reverse complement strand
GATACCATCATTTCTTTTCCCCTCTTCCCCCTGCCCCTGAAGTTTTGGGCTGGAGAAAACAGTGATCTTAATCTCCTCTCTGCAATCTCACCTGCTCTGACGGGCCCCGGTTGCTCTCGACGGATAAAAGGCTCGCTTGGATAAAGCCAGGCGGGACTCACAATGGGGTGTGATTCTGGTTACAAAGGCTTGCAGGAATTAGGCCTGGAGAAATCCTCCGCAGGCAGAGAGAAAGCGGGCAGCTCTTTTCAAAGAAGACGGAACCGTGGCAAAATAGCTTGCCCTGTTTAGCCCCAGGATGCCTCCGAATGAACAATCTGGCATTTCGGGCCGCACAACAGACGGTAAGAAGTTCATGGCCAGTGAACACAGTTCTATATGCTATTAGTTTAAGATTCGATTTATATACTTACGTTCCCCAGTAGGATGTTCAAAAGCCATTCGCAACGGAAAGGAAATGAAACAAAGAAGAAAGAAAAAATTCAGGGAAATGTGGTGTCCGTATTGTTCTTGAAACATAGTGTCAGGCCTGCAGCCATTTCCTTTTCAATCTTGGCCTGCCACACTTTCTATTAGTCTACTATGCATTTTCTATTGTGGGAAATGGGAGGGGGGATTTTTTATGGAGTTAGATGAGATGTAGCCATAACAACATTCTTTCCAGAAAGCCAGGTCATCCTTTGTCTCTGCACCTCTGCACCTGACGGAACTGGATGGGTGGAACTGCCAGCATGGCAGTGGAGGATTGGACCATGGATGGACTTATGGGTGTGTGTGTGGGGGGGGGGGGCAAGATCATGAATTTTCAACTGGGTGGGGAAAACCGGGAAGCTTTCAGATTCAGATTTTCCCAGATGTGCCAACATGGCTCTCTTCATAAATTGGAACTTTGAGGAATGCTTTGCCTTGGACTCTGATTTAATTTTGGATGCTATTTGGAATGCTGACATCTAGCAGATTTTAGGATCCAATACTAGTGCTGAGAGCCAGTTTGTGTTGTGGCCCGCTGGCGACCAGCGGAGTTGGCAGCAGATTCGGACTGGGAGAAGGTTGGGGAGGAACATGGGCCAGTCCTGGGGGCTGAGGAAAGCTCAGAAGAGGGCTCTGCATCAGAGGGCAGAGAGGGGAGCTAGACAGCAGTGAGGCAGAGGAACAGCTGGAGCCTGTTCCCAGTGTGTGCATGCGCAGAGCTGCCAGGAGACAACAACAACTAAGAAAGCAGGGTCGACTTAGGAGTAAAGCCCACCTGGAGGTAATTTGCCCCTCCCATAGGAAACAAAAGACGAGGCGAATGGGGAGGGTGCTTAGGAAACAATTTGTTGCATTGGTTCATTTCAAGAGTGGAAAGTTCTGAAATACAGCAAGTGAATTAGAGGAAGAGTGGGAACCAGAGGAAAGAAGAAAGATAGGAAGAGAGGGATAGGAGAGAGGGTGAAGGGGGAAGATGAGGTGTATAAGGAGGAGTGGTAAGGGGAGAGAGGAGAAGGAGAAAGGAAGGGGAAGCAGAGGAGAAAATGATGGAGGAAAGACAGGATGTAGAAGAGTGGGAAGCAGAGGAGAGAAGAAAGATAGGAAGAGAGGGACAGGAGAGAGGGTGAGGGGGGGAAGATGAGGTGTATAAGGAGGAGTGGTAAGGGGAGAGAGGAGAAGGAGAAAGGAAGGAGAAGCAGAGTAGAAAATGATGGAGGGAAGACAGGATGTAGAAAGGGGGAGGAGAGAGGGGGAAGAAAGTGTCGGATAAGATATAAATATGGTGTATGGAGAGCAGAAGAGCCAATAACTGGGTTTTTTTTCCCCTTTGGTAGTTGATGGTAAGATGAACTGATGTAACTACTTAATAATACAACATGATATTGACTATGTAATAGTATACATGTGATTATATGCTATGAAAATGGAAAATAAAAACTTTCTATGGCAAAAAAAGAGTGGAAAGTTCTGTTTGTGACTATAAGAGACCCCAAGGCCAAATATTGCCTTGCCTTGAAAACTAGTGTATCTGGCAGCTCTCCAAGCGAGATAAGGTTCATGTTGATAAATATTCCTCGGAAAGACTGTTTGCTAAGCCCGGCTGACTGTGAATGAAAGGAATTCACAGCCATGTAAATAAAAGGGTTTTGCCAGGATCAAGGCTCCAGAGTTCCTTGTCCCAGCTTCTGCCAACCTAGCAGTTCGAAAGCACGTAAAAATGCAAGTAGAAAAATAGGAACCACCTTTGGTGGGAAGGTAACAGCGTTCTGTGCCCGTTCGACATTGAGTCATGCCAACCACATGACCACGGAGGCGTCTTTGGACAGCGTTGGCTCTTCGGCTTTTCAAACGGAGATGAGCACCGTCCCCTAGAGTCGGGAACGACTAGCAGATAGGTGTGAGGGGAATCTTTACCTTTACCTTATGTTTTAATTTCCTTTTCTGACTCGGATTCTATTTGGGCGTGACACACCAGGCTAATTGTTCTTGTCGTTGTTAACAGTTAACACTTCCAGCTGATTGACAAAAAAAAAACCCTTTTCCATTTACTAAGGACAGATGGATGGCGAACTCTTTGGCCCTGGATCAAGACTCAATTGTGTTCAACTTGTAACTAACATTCTGATAAGCAAAGCAATCGAAAGTTGCATCTCTTCTTTCTGAACCGCGCTATTCCTTTGTCTTTCTCTCTTCTGTTCCTGTGTGGGGGTTGATCCTGTGCGGAAATAAATGTTTCTTTCTCATCAGGTTGCAAAACAATTAACTTGCAGGGGAAGAATTTGCATAGACTGAAGAGCGAGTCAATTGTTTTGTTAATTCCTTTGCTGGAAAGGAACTTAGAGGCAGAGGTCTGCACCGTTGTTGAATAGGAAGCAGGGGGGAAAAAATAAGCGAGGAGGTGACTCAAATCAGTTGGAAAAGGGTCTTTGTGTGTGTGTGGGGGGGGGGGGATGCGATTTCAAATGGAATCCATTTATGCAAATAAACACATTTTCATTCGGATCACAGAATCCCACCTCACTCTACCCAGTGCATATCTGCTTTATTCAGACAGTCATAAATCACCCAGGAATATGTCCTTGCATGCCGACGGTAGGGTTTCATGATTGGTTCGTCGGTGTATTTCCTAGTTGTACTTGGTGGGAGACAGCCAGAAACCCCAAATGGTAGGAGAGACTAAGAATAAAAAACGATAGAAAAATATTTGCAGCTCGGGCGGTAGATGTTGGAAGCGTAGCTGTTTAGCTCCCAAACATTTCATCCCCAGTGGTGGGTTTCAAAAATTGTTGGAGCCTACTCTGTGGGTGTGGCCTCCTTTGTGGGAGTGGCTTGCCACCCATGTGACCAGATGGGAGTGGCTTGCTGCCATGTGACTGGATATGAAATTATGAATTAGTACTTAGTTCGGTCCAAGTAGCTATTCAGAAACTCTGGCATTGAAGCATGCAAGTCTTAAAGCTGTCAAGTTACAAGATCCTTGCCAGTGGTAGGTTTCAAAAATTTCGGCGGTTCAAATCTCCCGGCTCAAGGTTGACTCAGCCTTCCATCCTTCCGAGGTGGGTGAAATGAGGACCCAGACTGTGGGGGCAAATATGCTGACTCTGTAAACCGCTTAGAGAGGGCTGAAAGCCCTATGAAGCGGTATATAAGTCTAACTGCTATTGCTATTCATTCCAAAAGAAAGTATTTCACGCGATGACTTGCCAGACGTGTCTTTAACAATTGTCTCTGCCTGTTGCATTATAAAGTTATATTAAAAAATGGGGAATCGGTTTTAGAAGCCTCTGGACCGTTCAGTATATGACTGCCTGAGCTCATATGGAATTTCAGGGCTGTGGATTAGGTCTGCTGTAAAAAATCACTATCTGGCATAAAAAATGAAATAAAATTAAAGTGCCATATATCGGCTGGGATTTTGATTCCCCTTCTTTCCTCCCTCCTTCTCATTTCCTGCCTTTTCCTTTGTTTTAGGCCCTGCTGAACATAACTCCAGTGATCATCCAGGGGTAAGCAGCACACATGTTGCTTTTTACATTTTCAAGGTTACTTCTCATTACAGGGACCAACTAGGCTGATTAACACAACACACAATGAAGAACCAAAACCCCAAAGAGAAGTAAACATTATGCTTGAAAAGGTCTGAGAAGTAGATTAGAGGGATTTTAGCAACCTATCCACTGAGGTTACTAAGAAAGAGGTGGAAATATTGCCAGGCTTATTAGATAAGTTCCATTCCAGATGCCATGGAGAGCAGCTCCCATAACTCCAAGCCAGGCTTAGGATCTCCTATAAAGATCCTCCTACAATTATCTAGGGAACGAATAAGAGTTTAAAGGGTTTTTATGGATATTTGTCATAATATAAGCATTTGATGATGCAGTGGCTCAGGGGCTAAGATGCTGAGCTTGTCGATCAGAAAGGTTGGCGGTTCGAATCCCTAGCACCGCGTAACAGAGTGAGCTCCCGTGACTTGTCCCAGCTTCTGCAACCTAGCAGTTCGAAAGCACATAAAAAAATGCAAGTAGAAAAATAGGAACCACATTTGGGGGAAGGAACAGCGTTCCGTGCGCCTTCGGCATTGAGTCATGCTGGCCACATGACCATGGAGGCGTCTTCGGACAGTGCTGGCTCTTCAGCTTTGAAATAGAGATGAGCACCGCCACCTAGAGTCAGGAACGACAAGCACATACTTGCGAGGGGAACCTTTGCATTTACTTTTACCTTAAGCATTTTATAAAAAAAGTAGACATAATTGCCCAGAATCACACAGCATATAAACTAATTTAATAATGACCTGAAAATAGAAGTAGAACAACAGTGGAAAAAGAAAAAAAAAGATAATTCCAATGGGAATAGGTGCCTTGGGTGGGTGTAGTAATCCCAAAATATCTGGAGCACCACTTGAACACCATTGGCATTGACAAAATCACCGTCAGTCAATTGCAAATTGCCTTGATTTGGAACAGCTTATGATAACTCTAACAACATCAAATAACCACATCCTTGAGAAGGATTCAGTAGGTGGACAAAAATGCCCAATCCAGTGTAAAATCTGTCTTGACTGGGTGACCAAACATAATAACAATCCCAAAACATCTGGAACACCATTCAAACGCTATTGGCATTGACAAAATCCCTGCCACTCAATTGCAAAAGGCAGTTTGACTTGGAACAGCTTACATTCTATGATGAGACTCCTAACATCATCAAATATCTGCCTGTCACAGGCCCTTGGGAAGGATTTGATAGGTGGACAAAAATGCCAATTTTGGTCTAAACATTTGTCTGACTGAGTGATCAACCATACAATTCTCCCCCCCCCTTCTTCTAACCAATTCAGGAGAAACATGGAGATTTCCCAATGCATATGTTGCAAGAGGAACAGAGCAATTTTAGAAACAGAATAACAGAGTTGGAAGCAGTGGTGGGATTCAAATAATTTAACAACCGGTTCTCTGCCCTAATG
Organism: Thamnophis elegans; assembly: GCF_009769535.1. NCBI lineage: Eukaryota > Metazoa > Chordata > Lepidosauria > Squamata > Natricidae > Thamnophis > Thamnophis elegans. The sequence continues at coordinate 3,978,483 of NC_045556.1, read as the reverse complement.
ACATTCTGGGTAGGTGGAGCTTGGTGGTCATGTGACTGGGTGGGCGTGGCCAAGTCAATGTCACTCAGGTTGATGGGGCGCTTCACCTTAGCTGCTTCAATGTAATAAGGGTTAACCGGAGAGGCAGCTTCTGTAAGCGAGGACAATAAAGATGAGGCTAGAAACACCACCAGAATGTTTCCTTCCTGCCTTCCTTACAGGATTAGCCCCGTAAAGTGGGGGGGAAAAAACAAAAGAAGATTTCTTCCAACAATCGGTTCTCTGAACCTCTTAGAAAGTTAAGAACCGGTTCTCCCGGATAGGGGCGAAAAGGCTGAATCCCATCACTGCTTGGAAGGGACCTTGGAGGTCTTCTAGTCTAACCCCCTGCTTAGGCAGGAAACCCTACACCACTTCAGACAAATGACTGTCCAATCTCTTCTTAAAAACCTCCAGTGTTGGAGCATTCACAACTTCCGGAGAGAAAGTCGTTCCACTGATTCATCATTCTCACTGCCAGGAAATACCTCTGTGTTTCTAGGTTGGCTCTCTCCTTGATTAGAAAACTCAACTTTAGGGAGAAAACCTTCCCACAACCTAGCCCGCTTCTTCGCGAAATCCGAAGTCCCTGTAAAACCCACCAATTTACAGCATGACCCTGGCAGGTTTGAAAGTATACGATATCCAAAATAATCTTCGTCAAACAGCCTCTGCCTTCGACCGTTTTCTGGGTCCCAATTACAATCACTCGCCGGCGCCTGACTGGATTCAGTAAAATAATAGATGGCGGGCAACTTTATTTGTGAAGTGTTATAAATCTCACCAAATTCATCATGGTGGATTTACTACAGCTGGGGAAAAAAAAATATCCTAGGGAGAATAGTGAGCATTTCTCGTAGCTGGCAGCTAGATGGAATAAATCTGCCCAGGAGCTGAAATTGTTTAAGCAAAGATCGTTGGCTTTGAATATTTGGGGAAGGGGGGGAAAAAAAGAAAGAAAAATGTATCTAGTCAAGGTCAAGGCTGTAATTCTCTTCTATTAAAAAAAGGGAGGAGAGCAATTTTGCTTCGGGGAGTCTAACCTGAGAAAGCTAAACAGTTTGGAACAGAAAAAGTTAGCACTTGAGGTCCTCTGTTTCCAGAGGTGGGTTCCTAGCTGTTTGGACTGGCTGGCCACGCCCCTGAACTGGTTCTATCGGCGACGCAATAGGCACCACCACCTTGTTTTTTGCTTCTGCGCATGCGCATCCCTGCACATCCCTCCTCCCCTCCTGCCTTCCTTCCCAGTGGTTAGAATGCAGTATCGCAGGCTAACTCACTGCCTACTGCCAGCAGTTCGATCCTGACCGGCTCAAGGTGGGCTCAGCCTTCCATCCTCCTCAGATCATTAAAATGAGGACCCAGATTGTTGGGGGCAAGAGGGTGACTCTGTAAACCACTTAGAGAAGGCTGTAAAAGCACCGGTATATAAGTCTAAGCACTATTGCTATTTCTCCCCATGTTCAAGGACAAAAGGATTGATCACCAGAATTGATTGACGTCTGAAGGACTCAAGAAACATTTTATCCTCAGAGCAGAGGTGGGTTCCTACCAGTTTGCACCTATTCGGTAGAACCAGTTAGTCAAATCTACCGAACCGGTTAGAAGAGGTTCCACCAGTGGACCCGGAAAGCAGGCCACACCTACAGAAGAGGTTCCAAAATTTTGAAACCCACCACTGGTCCTTGGATATGATTATTCTACACTATCATGCTCCTATTTATAAAACTCAGTGCCTCTGTGAAAGGTAAGGATGACTACTGTGTTTGTGGTGCAATCAGAACATGGCGTGTGTTGAAGTTGTTTTAACGCAAACCAAAGATGCCTTTTAAAAAACAAGTTTACATCATATTCTTATGCAGGCCGGTGCTGTGTGTGAGGTAATTTAAGGTGGTTCTGACAAGTGTCGTCGGCATCTTCATATCCGGTCACATGGGCAGCAAGCCACTCCCATCCGGTCACATGGGTGGCAAGCCACTCCCACAAAGGAGGCCACACCCACAGAGTAGGTTCGAACAATTTTTGAAACCCACCACTACCTCAGAGACATCCCATCGAGGTCCTGAGATCACAAACATCTGAGCAACACAAGCTCTCGGCCAGGACTTCTTGTGGGTTCTATTTTGATAATTCTAGGTTGTTTTCTTCCCTACAAACTTCATTTTTAGTACTCTTTCTCCCCCATTCTCCAACTTCTTAGGATCTTGTTTTCTTTGGCAAAAAAAGAGATGCTTCTTCTTTTTTAAAAAATCTGCAAAGCACAGCTTCAATCTTTGGGTGGCATTTTTGAGGTCATCTTATTGTAGCAAAGTAGCGGAGTCCGATTATTTGACTCACTTCTTTTGGTTACAGAGCTCAATGCTATCCAGGCACCTCTTTCCTCGCTGGAAGGAATTCCTTTGGATGTGCCTGAGATGTGCAAAGCCACGAAAGCTGCCAACAGGGAATACTTGAGAATCACTTGTTCCCGTTGGGTATTCATCACCAAGATAACTGCAAACCCCACCCCCCCCTGCATTCAATCTATGAGAGCTTCACTTAACATTCCTTCCGGCGGGGATTTAAAGAACTATTTTCTATAAACTATAGAAAAGTTTAAACAACCAGAAGTCTGACTGAAATCAGTCTGATTTTCTACACTACTTTAAAAGACTCCCTCCGACGCTATCGATTTCCCACCTGAGTTTGAAAGTTCCAATTGGATTGTTTGGCCTGTGGAGATCAATTCAGATGTTTGAATAGGCTCAAAAGGATTCAGGGAATCCAAGGCTTCTTACTGGATCTGAAAGCTGAGATTTGGGGAAGGCCTGAGCAACAGAAGGGTGCTTTCCAGAGCACTATTGAAAGAAATGAAGGAAGGAAGGAAGGAAGGAAGGAAGGAAGGAAGGAAGATGAAGGGAGATAAGGAGGGAGGAGGGATGGAGAGAGAGAGAGGAGGAGGAGGAGGGATGGAAGGAAGGAAGATGAAGGGAGATAAGGAGGGAGGAGGGATGGAGAGAGAGAGAGAGGAGGAGGATGGAAGGAAGGAAGGAAAGAAGGATGGATATTGAAAAATTGACGAAAGATAGGTGGGTGAATGATACGAAGGAAGGAAGATGAAGGGAGATAAGGAAGGGTGAGGGAGTGAGAGAGAGAGAGAAGGAGGATGTAAGGAACAAAGGAAGGAAGATGAAGGGAGATAAGGAGAAAGGAGGGAGGGAGAGGGAGAGAGAGGGAGGATGGAAGAAAGGAAAGAGAGGGAGGGGGAAAGAGGGAATGAAGGAGGATGAAGGGAGATAAGGAAGGAGGGAGGGAGGGGTGGAAGGAAGAAGAAAGATGAAGGAGATAAGGAGGGAGGACAGAGAGGGAGGATGGAAAGAAGGAATGAGGGAAGATAGGGAGGGGGTGGAAGGAAGGAAGGAGGGAGGGAGAGGGAAGAAGGAATGAAGGACTATAAGGAGGGAGGGAGAGAGAGGGAGGATGGAAAGAAGGAAGGAAGGAAAGAGAGGGAGGGAGGAAAGAAGGAATGAAGGAAGATGAAGGAAGAGAGGGAGGAGGAAGGAATGAAGGACGGAAGGAAGGGCTGGCTTGGATGTTTCAACTCCATTGCAGCTCAATGGCAAATAAATTAGCTCCGCTCTCCCCCACTGTCACTCTTGTGGGATTAGGCAAACCAGAAGCTGACACACCATCCTGGGATGGAGCTGCTTGCCGAAAAGAATGCATACCTGGGTGCCAGGTAGTCAACGCATGCAATTTCTCACCGCTGCTTCAACTTCAGATAACTTTAGAAGGCAATTGGTTCATTTGCGGAAGACACGGCCGTCACCAGCTACTAATGATGATCGCCACAAATTATGATTCTTTGGAATAATGCAAGCGGGAGGCAGGGTTTTCATCGTTGAGTCCGGCTTGAAAGCTTTCTGGGCCTTTGACCTTGGATTGGGTAGGAAAGAGCTGGATGAACCAGGCAGCTAAGAGATGGACAACTTTCCTCTAGATCAGGGGTCCCCAAACTTGGCAACTTTTAAGACTTGTGGACTTCAACTCCCAGAATTCTCCAGCCAGCCATGCATGGAATTAGACCTCTGCTATAGACGGTGGATCAGCAACGAAATTCAAAAGCAGGGATTTCCCGTGCAATGCATTGCTCCCTCTTCTGTCCTCTTAAAATGCATTCTTAAATGCGCTGACTTTTGGAGGAGCTCCAAAAAAGAGATTGAGCAGGGCCGCTAAAATACAGAGCCACGGATTTCTTGCCTGCTATTTGCCTAAACTGTTTATTCATTTGTAAAACCAAGTAAATATTACGCTAAACGTCTCCGGTGCATTGTTCTGACATTGTCTCAAGAACATCTGGTGCCAATATAAAAAAAACAACATCTATTCCTGACATTTTCTTTCTGGTTTTTTTTTTTCCCGTTCCTGTTAAAGGTAAAGGTTCCCCTCGCACACATGTCTAGTCTTTCCTGACTCTAGGGGGCGGTGCTCATCTCCATTTCTAAGCCGAAGAGCCAGCCGATGATGTCTCCGTGGTCATGTGGCCAGCATGATTCAACGCCAAAGGCGCACGGAATGCTGTTACCTTCCCACCAAAGGTGGTCCCTATTTTTCTACTTTCCTTTGTATGTGCTTTCGAACTGTTAGGTTGGCAATAGCAATAGCAGTTAGACTTATATACTGCTTCATAGGGCTTTCAGCCCTCTCTAAGCAGTTTACAGAGTCAGCATATCGCCCCCAACAACAATCCGGGTCCTCATTTTACCCACCTCGGAAGGATGGAAAGCTGAGTCAACCTTGAGCTGGTGAGATTTGAACCGCTGAACTGCAGATAACAGTCAGCTGAAGTGGCCTGCAGTACTGCACCCTAACCACTGCGCCACCTCGGCTCTTTGCCCTCTGAGAAGCAGCCCCTCCCTTTTGGGACTCCAGATTCCATTCCCCACCCCAATAGGAGGACTAGCTTTGACTTTTCCAACATGCGCTGTTCTTGATTCACTAAGTCACTATTTTCTTACACCTGAGAAGATAAGATTCGGTGCAGTGATTCTCTTGACCACGGTGGCAAAACAAGTTGTAAAATGGGGCAAAAAACCCCCACCTAACAAATGTCTCACTTAGCCAGAGAGAGATTGGGCTCAATTTTGATCGGGGACTACCTGTGCCACCCAATCTTTCAGCGTAACACAATACATCATGCCATTTGCTGCTGGCAAATCGTGGTCATTGCATTTCTTCCCCTCTGCACTTTCTCTTCTTAGAATGCTTACCCTGTAAAGCACAAGAATCCAAGCTCCTGCGTCCAATAAATCATTATGAAGTAATTCAGTTCTTTTTTGGTCACTCTTATATGCGACACAATTAAGCATTCATTCTCACGCACCCCTCTCCCACTGCCAATTCTAGCTTTAGTCATTCTAAATACTGCCTCGGTGTCTTCCAAGTCCTCCATCATATTGTCAGGACGTACCGCTGGTGCAGGCACCATAGGCTAAGATAATCAACAAATGTCACCTCCCAGGGACCAACCTCACCAAGCAGCTGGAGTCCTTCCAGGACCATAGATGGTGTCAAGGTTTTAAAATGGTGCCTTTGACAAAGGCCTGGGCATCAGAGAGGAGGGCAGACTCCATAACGACGGAAGGCATGAGACAAAGATGAGTTGGCTCTGCCTTTTGGCACAAGGAATGAATTGGGAACTGTTGCTATTTGTGCTATTTGTGTTGCGTTGCGTTGTGTTGCTATTTGTGCACCATGGCTCCAAAAGTATGCTTGAGGCTAATGGTTGTTATAATTATTAGCGCATGACATTGTTACAGTAGCCGGAAGACTACAATGCTAATGCAGATGTGTAGTTTGGTTTGCCAAAGCACCAGCCCTGTTGTAGGTAATGTCTGTGCACTTCTCAAGGTGCTCCACAGGAGGGCAAGCTAGCTTTGCACAAGAGGCTGTTCCCGCAGTGTCACCCAAGGCCACCTCCCTTCATGGAATTGCCTTGCAAATAGGCATCGCAACTGGGAAGGTTCAGGAATCTGCCTGCCTGCACAGAGTACCACCTCTCTCTCTCTCTCTCTCTCTCTCTCTCTCTCTCTCTCTCTCTCTCTCTCTCTCTCCCTCCCTCCCTCCCTCCCTCTCTCTCTCTCTCTCTCTCTCGTGCCCTTGTGACCTCTAGACTGGACTACTGCAACGTGCTCTACATGGGGCAGCCCTTGAAGAGCATTCGGAGACTTCAGCTTGTCCAGAATGCAGCCGCGCGAGCGATCGTGGGTGCACCTCGGTTCACCCACGTAACACCTATCCTCCGCGAGCTGCACTGGCTGCCTATTGGTCTCCGGATACACTTCAAGGCGCTAGTCGTCACTTATAAAGCCCTTCATAGTATTGGACCTGGGTACTTGAGAGACCGCCTGCTGCCAATCACCTCCACTAGACCAATTAGATCCCACAGATTAGGCCTCCTCCGAATTCCATCCACCGGCCAGTGTCGACTGGCGACTACCCGGAGGAGAGCCTTCTCTGTGGCTGCTCCGACCCTCTGGAACGAACTCCCCGTGGAGATTCGAACCCTCACCACCCTCCAGGCCTTCCGCAAAGCCCTTAAAACCTGGCTGTTCTGACAGGCCTGGGGCTAAAGAGCTGTTGCCCCCGTCTCGAATGGTATGACTGTTGTGTGTTTTTAAATTATGCATTGTTATGTTTTGTTTTATTTTTTTGTCTGTACCCCCTTCCCTGATTTGAATTGTGAGCCGCCCTGAGTCCCCTTCGGGGGAAAAGGGCAGCATACAAATATAATAAATCAATCAATCAATCTCTATCTCTCTATCTCCCTCTCTCTCTATCTCCCTCCATCTCCTCTCCTCTCTCTCTCCCTCTCTCTATCTCTCTATCTCTCTCTCTCTATCTCCCTCCCTCTCCTCTCCTCTTCTCTCTCTCTCTTTCTCCTTGCATAGACATGCCTCCAACTGTTGGGTGGACAGAAGCTGAGGCGAGTGACAGGATCTCACCTTGCCACCCATTGCTTGACCTCAAACCTCTCCAGCATCATGAAGCCACTGAGCCACCACACCTCAGGCTAATGGTTGTTGTGAGTTGTCAACTGGTAGGGCCTTACATCTTCATGACTCTTAACAGAGTACGAATGGAGAGATCCCTTCCCTAAAAACCAAGGAGATGATGCCGTTCCAAATTAAGCATCAGCAGTTCAAAGGTGATGTCTGTTTCTTTCCTGGAGAAATTTAACACAATTTCCCTTCTTGTAATAACATTTCCCCAGAACATGCTTCATTAGGCATGAATGTCTTTGACCTTTTCAGTGTTCTGCAATCGGATTGGCTGGCCAGCCAGCTTCAAGACCACTCAGCAGCTAATTACCCTGTGGGGACTAAGGGAAAGTGGACAGCCAATCAAAATATAGAATATTGAAAAGGTCAGCCTGGGCGATACAGCACTATAATTCATTCCATTTTGAAGACACTGGGACATTATATTTCCAGTGGTAGCTATTATTTTCTCAGACAGATGAGGAAAAATAAAACTCAGCATAAGGTTTCTATCTGAAATGATTTGCATATACAGGATAATTTCTCATAGTTCTACTGTAAAAAATGTCAGCAGTGTAGAACAGGGGTACTACACGCTTACTACTAACAGAGAGATACAATCAAGATCAAGTGAGGTACTAATACCACTCTATAAAGCCTTAGTAAGGCCACACCTAGAGTACTGCATCCAGTTTTGGGCACCACGCTATAAAAAAAGGTGTTGAGACTGTAGAAGAAGTGCAGAGAAGAGCAAGGATGATGAGGGGACTGGAGGTTAAAACATACAAGGAGCCGAGGTGGCACAGTGGTTAGGGTGCAGTACTGCAGGCCACTTCAGCTGACTGTTATCTGCAGTTCAGCGGTTCAAATCTCACTGGCTCAAGGTTGATTCAGCCTTCCATCCTTCCGAGGTGGGTGAAATGAGGACCCAGACTGTGGGGGCAAAATGCTGACTCTGTAAACCGCTGAGAGAGGGCTGAAAGCCCTATGAAGCAGTATATAAGTCTAACTGCTATTGCTATTGCTGTACAAATGAACTGTTGCAGGAACTGGCTAGTCTAGGGAAGAGAAGGACCAGGGGAGACAAGATAGCAGCCTTCTAATATATGAGGAGCTGCCACAGAGAGGAGGTGGGGTCAAGCTATTTTCCAAGGCACCTGAAGGCCAGACAAGGAATAATGGGTGGAAACTGATCAAGGAGAGATTCAACCTGGAAATAAGGAGGAATTTTCTATCAGTGAGAACAATCAACCCATGGAACAGAAGTTCCCTTCAGAAGTTGTGGGAGCTTCATCACTGGAAGCTTTCAGGAAGAGATTGGACTGCTACCTGTCAGAAGTGGTGTAGGGTCTCTTGCTTGGGTGAGGGCGGGGGTTGGACTAGATGACCTACAAGGTCCCTTCCAACTCTGTTAATCTGTTAAATCTGTTACATATCACAGAGAGCTAAAATGCTCCGCCCTTGGATGGGAAAGAAAGTGGTGTTGATCTGTTGTTGTTCCAAAGAGAGCCACATTCTGTCCTCTCCTCTCGTCATCCTCGATCTGCTCTCCAGGATCTGCAGCCTCCTGGGCTTCTCACCTTTCAGACGGAAGACCACAAGTGAAGGGTGGCATGAAGCCAGGTTTGAAATTAGGATGTAAAAGCTGACCGAATCGGCAGAAGTCTGATGAGATGATTCACTGGAAAGAAAATCACAGAGAGAAGGGCAGATAAACTCTACCCAAGGAATCTGTAATAGACAGGAAACTGGGACCAGGAAACAAGAATCTCTTTTCAAAGGGAGCCGGATTCACATCGGGGTGCATAAATTGAAAGAACTTGTTTATATATGGGGAAAATGAAAGCCAACATCACAAAAAGGCATCGGCAGGAGTTACAAAGCCACAGTCAGCATCTCATGAGGTTCAACTTGATGGGATGATGACACACTCTCTCCCCAGAAACACATTTTTTAATTAAATAGTTCCATTTTTTGGAAATAAATACCCTGTTTCCTGAAAATAAGACCTCCCCTGATAATAAGCCCAATCCAGAGGGGTTGAGTGCATGCGCTAAAATAAACCCTCCCCCCAAAATAAGCCCCCCCCAACATCGCTACACAGCAGCAGCCATGAGGTGACCACGCTCACTGCCTCCTGAACCTCAAAAATAATAAGACCTCACCAAAAACAAGATCAAGTGCTTATTTGGGGGGTCAAAAGAAAATACGATCCTGTCTTATTTTCAGGGAAACATGGTCATAGCAATAGCAATAGCAGTTCAACTTATACACCGCTTCATAGGGCTTTCAGCCCTCTCTAAGCGGTTTACAGAGTCAGCGTATCGCCCCCACAGTCTGGGTCCTCATTTTACCCACCTCGGAAGGATGGAAGGCTGAGTCAACCTTGAGCCTGGTGGGATTTGAACAGCCGAACTGCAGAACTGCAGTCAACTGAAGTAGCCTGCAGTGCTGCATTTAACCACTGCGCCACCTCGGCTCTAATAGTTTTATAGATTGGAAATGAAGAGCAGGAAAGCTTTTTGGTAGCAAGAGATAATGGTCTATGGAGATTCTCTGTCATTCAAGTCATGGTTATCCCAAAGGTGTTTTTTCAGGAGGCAACTGGACTTTCTTTTTATTTTGAAGATGTTTTGCTTCTCATCCAAGAAGCTTCTTCAGTCCTGACTGAATTCAGTTGTCTTTTGAAAAAAAAAGGCATCCTTGGGGCAAGAAATGGTAACCTTTCTTGGAACTCAACGGTTTCATTTCAAGGTGTTTGTTCTTGGACCGCAACGTGAGATGGATGATGTGCATTGTTTTCTATTGATATTATGTATTGACATTGTCAAACCCTTAAAATAGTGGTCCATACAGAGAAGAGCTGCTTGATGTACTGAGTTGAGTTAGCCCAGCATTGTTCATCCATCATAATATCTCAAGAGGACAGCATTGTGAGACACAATATCTAACTTACTCCACTGGTCAGGTTGTTTTTCAATGAATATTTCTATCTCAATAATTTGCCTTCTACTGTAAGATAATGATCCAACTCTGGATTACTTTGTTCTCCACTATGCCTTTTCCAAGACGTAGAATTGTAGGGTCTCAAATACCAACCACTGTGCGGGGATCAAGTCAAAACATCTCAGACAGATGACTGTCCAATGTGCATGTGAATAGGTCAAAGAACGGACAGCATCCTGTGTCACAGAGCCTTTGAATCAGAGATGGGATTCAGCCGGTTTGGGCCAGTTCACCTGAAATAGTAGTGAAAATCGCGGGTGGGCACACGGCTCTATGCTGTCCTATTTCGGCACATTTTTTGAGGCTGAGCGCATGTGTGAAAGGTGCACGCATGAGCAAAGAGCATGCATGGAAGGCCGGGCACATGCATGGAAGGAGCACATGCTCCTGTGAAGCAAGTGGGCACAGGCACGGCGAACCGATGGTAACAAATTGTGAAACCCACCACTGCTTTGAATTCACTGTCAAACTTCTTTTTTTAAAAAAAATATTTAACTTTGAACAGTCACTAAACGAACTGTTTTTTTATTTTCCATTTTCATAACATATAATCACATGTATACTATTACATAGCCAATATCCTATTGTATTAAGTAGTAATTACATCAGTTCCTCTTGTCATCAACGCCCAGAAAGATAAAAACCCATTATTGGCTCTTCTGCTCTCCATACACCTCTTTCTTCTGCCTCTCTCCTACCTCCTTTCTTCCCTCCATCATCCTTTCCTACTCTACTTCCCCTTCCTTTCTCCTTCTCCTCTCTCTAAATTCCACTCCTCCTTATCCTCCTCATCTTCCCCCCTTACCCTCTCTCCTATCCCTCTCTTCCTATCTTTCTTCTCTCCTCTGTTTCCCACTCTTCCTCTTATTGGTGTATTTCAGCTTCTGAGCAAACTCCATTCTATGTTGATGGTATTTATGCTTCCATATCAATATACAGGGCGGGGCATAACCTTTTCCTAGGGGGTCACAGCAAGATCGACAGCAGTTTACAACTTCCGCGACACCTCATTTTAAAGCCCATAAAAAACTGAATTGAATGAGCTATTAAATGTTAAATTTGCTTTAAGAATGGCTGGAAAATTCGATTCGGAAGAACAAAGGATCATTGACAGAATAAAATGCATTGCCTTTCGAGAGGCTCGCGATGCTGGAGCGACGTTTATCAATCGAAAATGGATTGCAAACAAATTGAAACGTCATCCGGATTGGGTTACTGATAATTGGAACAAAACAGCCCAAGAATGTTTCACAAAATTTGGAGAAGGGCGTCCTCTGCAACTGTCCCAAGAAAGCAAAGCCATCATTGCAACTGGCAGTCGCAAACAACGAAAAGGAAACCGAAAAGTGGCCCAAGAAATCCTTCAAATTCGTGGAAAACGAGTTGATCAAAGGACAATCGGCCGATATCGAGAACGAGAAGGTTTGAAGCCATTCCACGTCATTTGCAAACCATTGAAAACTCAAACACACGTTCAAGATCGGCTTTGGTTGTGCGATTGGTTGTCTGAATGGACCGAGGAAGATTTTCTTCATTTGGCGCCATCTGACGAATTCTTCGTTTATGCCATTCGAAAACCGAATTTCCAGAACGATCGAATTTGGGCTAAAGACGTCGACGACATCGCCAAACATGAACGATATCGACAAATCGTTCGCAATCCGACTTGCATCGGGATTTTCGTCATTTTCACAGCCAAGAAACTGCATTGGGTTTTGAAGGATAAAGGGGAATCCTGGGATGGCAGTTATTTCCGTGAGAAAATTTTATTGGAGAATGTCATTCCATTTCTCAGTGATCCAGACAATGTCTTGGTGGTTGGTGAGGCTGTCTTTCTTCATGACAAAGCTCCTTGCATGCGTGCAAATGCGACTCAGCAATTGTTAAAGGACAACAATGTCGAATTTTGGGGCAATGACGTCTGGCCGGGAAATTCGCCAGATCTCAATCCGGCAGAGAACATTGGGGCCATAATTAAGGATGAAGTGGAAGCTCTGATGATTCAGGAGCAAGGTCAAAATCGATATTCGGTTGAAACTTTGAGAATGAATTTGGAAACTGTGTTGAAAAATCTGGAAAATCGAACGGAACTGTTTGAAGATTTGTTGTGTTCTTATCCACCTCGTTTGAATGCTGTTCGAAGGGCTAATGGTGGTCATACTGACTATTAAATCGTGTCAATAAACTCAGTTTTTGATGGGCTTTCGAATGGTGTATGAATTATTTGTGTTGTTATTACAAGTGTTGCTGTGACCCCCTAGGAAAAGGTTATGCCCCGCCCTGTACTTAACATATCTTAGTTTTAAAGAAAAATAAATAAGAGAAGACAGTATACATGTGCAATCATATTACTTTAAAATCTAACACCCCTCGTCAAGCCTAATATACACTGTCAAACTTCTTAAGTGGTAAGAAATCTTTTTCTAACATTCCACTGATACCTCTCCCTTCCTTGCCTAAAATAACTTCCTGGCCTAAAATTTAGTATCCTGCACCCTCAAATGAGAGAGAACAGGTCTTCATTTTTTTAAAACTACATGACCTCCATTGAGATGCTTCAAAACTGCCATCAAATCTCATCTTAGTCATCGTTTCTCAAAATATATCCTGCTCTTTCCATCTCTCTTCATAGGAAATGGTTTTCTTGTCTCCTTATCATTCTTGGTGCCTTTCTCTGAAGTGTTCCAATTATTCTAAAGCCTTAAAGTGTGATGCGAATAATTGGGGAAGTACATGAAATGAACTCTGACCTACATGGCAGGAAGTGAAATGATTTTTTTCCCCATCACTTAAAAGTTATAAACATTCTTTGAGATAACATAACTATGTTTTTTTTTTTGGAGCCAATTATGTTTCCACTAATTTCAGGTGGAGATTTAAATGTCTCGTTTGCTTTATCAAATGCTTTTCTGAAGTTGGATATATATTATGTTTACAGCTTTCCCACAATCTATTAAGGAGTGAGTGAGTGAGTGAGAGAGAGAGAAAGAGAGAGAGAGAGGAAGGGAGGGAGGGTGGGAGGGATGTGGGTAGGTGCCTATAAATATACACATACCGTACATACTATGAAAGGAAATCAGGTTTAATTTCATCTTTTTTTCAAAATTAAATCTTTAAAATTTGACAGGCAGTACTCTATAACATCAGGGATATTTTAGTGAATCAACCAGAGCTTAAATGATCATTGTTTTGGGGACACCATAAAGCAGTCATGTTCCAATTTTCACCCACTTCCCCAGCTCTTGCGTTTAAGTGTCCAGTCAACTTTTAATTTTGGTCCTATCTCTGTTGTGTCACACCAGGGGAACAATAGTCTGCTATAATAGAAATAAATGGACATTTCCCTGTAGTTGCACGTTTTTATCATTCCTAACTGAGAGGGAAATAAACTAATTTAAAAGAACGAGAATGTCATTGTACAACAGAGCCAGTTATAACAGTATTCAATTAACTCGGTATTGATCCGAGTGAAATTAAATCTGGGGAGGGGAAATTGTAAAAGCGCCGCTAACAAAGTGCGAAGAAAGATGGGCACAAAAGTGGAAATTTGATTGACAATTTCTTCATTTAAATTTGATTTTCTCCTTGGCTCCACTCTTTTTATATATATATATATATATATATATATATATATATATATATATATATATATATATATATATATATATATATATATATATAAAATTGATTTAACCTCTGGCATAGAGTTCCATGCGAAATTGGTCATTGATACATCTGGAAATCCTCACAGCCTAAAGTTGCCAAAGTTGAGAAATTCTGCTGAAAGGAGACTTTGTGGTGCAGGATGGTGGAATCACAGAAATACAAACTCTTGGAAGCCCCACTGCTGGTGGCCAGAAGGGTCCCCGCCATTTCCTCTGGTTGGTTGCCATGCAAGCAACACTAGGTGAAGTGAGGCCGGAGAGGGGAAAGGGAGGGGAGAACATTGTTAGGGATGTAACCAGTGGTGGGTTTCAAAAATTTTTGGAACCTCTTCTGTAGGTGTGGCCTGCTTTCTGGGTCCACTGGTGGAACCTCTTCTAACCGGTTCGGTAGATTTGACGAACTGGTTCTACGGAACTGGTGCGAACCGGTAGGAACCCACCTCTGGATGTAACCCTAGTCTTGGCTTGACAATGTATATAAGCCATGATTGTAACAAATGTATCTGTTACTTTAAATGTAAGAGAGAGGTAATTGGATGCTATTGCTTTAAGCAGCCATATAAGGAAGTAGGAACTAGTATGGCGTTCTCCCTGATGTTCCTGATATTTCCTGAGTTTTACTGATTCTATTGGTTCCACTGTTGTTCCTGATAGTTACTGACTGTTACTGTATGTGGTTAGTATTGGGAGAGAAGACCGGGTATTGGATGGTGGCTAATCTGTATGTTAGTTACCTGTCAATTACCTCCACTAGACCGATACGATCGCATCGATTAGGCCTCCTCCGAATTCCATCTACTAGCCAGTGCAACTACCCGGAGGAGAGCCTTCTCGGTGGCTGCTCCGACCCTCTGGAACGAACTCCCCGTGGAGATTCGGACCCTCACCACCCTCCAATCCTTCTGCGCCGCTTTGAAGATCTGGCTGTCCCGGCTGGCCTGGGGTTAAGATTCCAACCCCACCCGAATTGTGTGACTGTTGTGCTCTCTTTTAATATGTTGTATTGTTTCCATATTGGAATACTGTTTGTCTTCCCCCCCCCCTCCCTTTTTGAATTGTGAGCCGCCCTGAGTCCCCCCAGGGAAAAGGGCGGCATACAAATAAAGGAAATTCAAATTCAAATTCTACATGGTGAATCATGAGTTGAGCAACTGTAACTTCAACGTATTGTAAATAGATTGTTTATATACTACAAGACTGCTTATAGTCTGATTTTGAAGACTATCTATTCTATTTCTGTTACACAAGTAAAGCTATTCTTTGTTTTACCTTCGGTGGCCGTGATTGACTGTTCAGCGACACGTTTGTTACTAACTTCTGCTGCACAACTGTAGTCTAACGGGGATAGACTTAACAAACATGTCCCATGCACCCCACATGAAATTTGAAATTGAAATTTAATAAAATTTGTATGCCGCCCAATCCCATGGGACTCTGGGCGGCTTACAGACAAGATAAAAAGCATTAAAGGTAAAAATACAGTAGTTAAAATTACACACCATCCTCTCTCTTATTTCATTATGCTGTTTCATTAGTGTAGTAGTTGGGAAGGGGGAATAGAAAGGAGTAGAATGGTGGAATGTGTTGTTGTCATTCTTTCTAGAAGCCCAAGGTCATCTTTTGTCTTTGCACCTCTGCACCTGACCGGTCTGTCTGTCTGTCTGTCTGTCTGTCTGTCTGTCTGTCTGTCTGTCTATCTATCTATCTATCTATCTATCTATCTATCTATCTATCTATCTAAAACCAAATGGTTAAATGGTCCTACGGCAGGTTGGCTATGTCCAATTGTCCCATTCTGTGAAGAAAAGGCCTTGCTACTAATGTTGGGGAGACAGGGATGCAAAGGAGCATCCTCCAATTTTAGCCACACTTATTTTAGGGATGGAAATTTCAAAGTCCGCGGACGGGAGATGGTGGGAGGCGTTAAGCGGCGTTTGCCCTCCTCGTTGGAATCCCACCTCCTGCCGCGGCTGTTTTGACAGTCCCAATTCAGTGGCTCGTACGATATCTCTGCCTTGTTAAAGGTAATTACGGTTCTCCCTGTATAATGAGATGGTTTTTAAAGGCCATTCAAAAGAAATTTTCCATAATGAGGTTAAGGGTTTTATGGTGTTATACATCATGGGAGCTGGTAATTGGTCGGATCCAGGAAGGAGAATCCTGATCGAGAGGGGGGAAAAAACCCCGGTGAATCAGACAGTAACTCCTCAGGCTTCCCAGGATGAGCTTTGGACTTCCCTTCCCTTGAGGGGAAGAGAAGGAAAAGGGAGAGATAAAGGGGAAAAAAGGAGAAAAACCATGGAATCTCAGCATTTCTCAGGGGCCTGGAATAATTCTCAGCAGTGTAAGCCTTCATTTGATATATGCCAGCTCCATCCGACACTGCATTCGGTTCTTTCAAACACCTCCCCTCCAAAAGATACCAACTGATGCGTCAGCATTTTATTTTAACATTTCAACAGGCGCCCAAGGGTGCTCCTTGCAGTGCTGAGCTTGCCGTCTGGCTACGGGGAGTCCTCAATTTACGACCATTCATTTAGCGACTGTTTGAAATTGCGCTGAATAAAAGCGTCGGACTCCTGAGTCCTGGCAATTAACTCTCCAGATGTGCCTCCAGATTTGCTAGCAGGAGATGAAGGTTTTGTTTCTAGGGGTAGCACAACAGCCCCAATTTGGCAGTGAGTAACTTGGACAGATGGTAGGAGAAGAGCGAGAGGGAGAGGAGGAAGAGGGAGAGGAGGAAAAGGAGGGGAGGAGGAGGAAAAGGAGAGGAGGGAGAGGGGGAAGTGGAGGAGAGGAAGAGGAGAGGAAGGAGAGGGGGAAGTGGAGGAGAGGAAGGAGAGGGGGAAGTGGAGGAGAGGAGGAGGAGAGGAGGGAGAGGGGGAAGTGGAGGAGAGGAGGAGGAGAGGAAGGAGAGGGGGAAGTGGAGGAGAGGAAGAGGAGAGGAGGAGGAGGGAGAGGAAGAAGTGGAGAAGAGGGAGAGGCGGGAGAAGAGGAGGGGAGGAGGAGGAGGAAGAGGAGATAAGTAGGAGAGGAGGAAGAGGAAGAGGAGGAGATCACAAAAGAGAGAAAAGCCTTTCTGAAAAATGTTATGACTGAATTGTTTAATCTTTCAGCCGGAGGTGACAAGAAGCATCGCGGCTGGCAAATCTTGTGTCATCCTTAAACCTGCTCTTCCTGAAATTGGAAAAGGATTCCTGGTTGATCTTGGGTAATACTGCATCCAGTTTTGGTCACACTATAAAAAAGATGTTGAGACTCTAGAAAAAGTGCAGAGAAGAGCAACCAGGATGATGAGGGGACTGGAGGCTGAAACATACAATGAACTGTTGCAGGGCCTGGCTAGTCTAGTGAAGAGAAGGACCAAGGGAGACATAACAGTCTTCGAATATTTGAGGGGCTGCCACAGAGAGGAGGGGGTCAGGCTATTTTCCAAGGCACCCGAAGGCCAGACAAAGAATAATGGATGGAAATTGACCAAGGAGAGATTCAACCAGAAAATAAGGAGGAACTTTCTGACAGTGAGAACCATCAACTAGTGGAACAGAAGCTGCCTTCATAAGTTGTGGAAGCTTCATCACTGGAGGCTTTCAAGAAGAGACTGGACTGCCCTCTGTCAGAAATGGTGTATGGTCTCCTGCTTAGACAGGGGGCTGGACTAGATGACCTACGGGGTCCCTCCCAACTCTGCTAATCTGAATATCTGGAGGAGAGGAGATCTTTTCTCAACCAGATCTTTGTTCTTCTAGACTTGGATGTGGCCTTTGGCTCCGCTAATTCAATCACCTGCCAAACAGTCCCAGCATTCACTCTTCGGCTCTCCGCGGCTTAAATTCTAAACGTTTGCAATTAAAATTTCAATGGACGTGAAAAAGGAGATGCAGCTGGGAGTAATTTTGCAGCCTCCCCCCATCTCTTTATATGCTGTATATTATACACACCCGCTCGCACGCTACCGATTGGCAGAAAGAGATGGAAAGGGGGGGGGGAGAGAAAAAGAAGAGGATATTTTCCTTTCAATGTCACCCATGTTTCTGCTCCAGGCTCACCGTTGCCAGATCTCATTAGTCGCGAAAGAGAATTCTGTATACGTTCCAGCCAGTTTCCAGCAGATGATGGATTCGTGTGTGTGAGCTGCCGCCTCTCCAATGGAAGTTCTCTGCCGAGGCACTCAACATGGTTCACAGCTTTAAGCTAATATAAAATGCTAATAATAGAGCATGATGATCAATATTCATGGAGATTGGCAGTGTATCAGAGGATTTAACCACCCATAATGTGACATTGAAGGAGGAGTGAAGCTTTGGCAGCGCAGTTCCCAAGGTGGCCCATGGTCCCACAACGGTGCAATTCGCCATATATAGGCAAGTCCTCAACTCGCCGCAGTTCAATTTAACGACCATCCAAAGTTACCATGAAAGAATGGGCTGAAATGAACAGACTTACAAAAGGAATAAGAGAGGAAGAAGAATCTGAGTGCTACTTGGGATGGAATTTATGGTGCAAACGGCTAGAAGAAAGATGCAAAGAATAAGAAAGCATTAAAGGGGGGGGAAAGATGAAGAAATTAGAAAACAATCATAAAACCCCATAGAGCCGAAGTGGCGCAGTGGTTAAATGCAGCACTGCAGGCTACTGCTAGATCAGCAGGTCAGCGGTTCAAATCTCACCGGCTCAGGGTTGACTCAGCCTTCCATCCTTCCGAGGTGGGTAAAATGAGGACCCAGATTGTTGGGGGCAATATGCTGACTCTCTGTAAACCGCTTAGAGAGGGCTGAAAGCCCTATGAAGCGGTATATAAGTCTACTGCTAATTAACAAGGGGGGGGGGAAATGTAAGATAGATTGCAAATAAAATAGTACAGAATAAGAGCTTTAAGAGAAATATATGTACACAGAAGGATATAAGATGTATAGAAATAAGTACATGGAAAGAATAATATGTGTAGAAGAAATATGAGTATAAATAAGTAGATGAGTAGATGAAAAATGTGTAAAAATAGACATATAGATAGATAGATAGATAGATAGATAGATAGATAGATAGATAGATAGAAAGATAGAAAGATAGAAAGATAGAAAGATAGAAAGATAGAAAGATAGAAAGATAGAAAGATAGAAAGATAGAAAGATAGAAAGATAGAAAGATATAGATAGATAGATAGATAGATAGATAGATAGATAGATAGACAGACAGATAGAGAGAGAGAGAGAGATACACACAGAGAGAGAGAGAGATAAAGAAAGAGATACACACAGAGAGAGATAGATAGATAGATAGATAGATAGATAGATAGATAGATAGATAGATAGATATAGATATATAGAAAGATATAGATATATAGAGAGATACGCCTTCTCTTGCTCTACGGCGGATTAGCTGAATACAGTTGGCCGTTGAGCAATGAAATCTGTTCTGACCCCCTCCTCTATCCAGTAACGAATGCCGAGACAAGCTTAACTGGAATGTACTTTAATAGCAAGACACCAAAACCTCGGTGGCTGAAAGCCAAGCAGAACAAACAGATAAGAACCTTGGCAGCAACTCAGACAAACTCAGGCAGCAATAAACACAGATAAGGCTTGGCAGCAATCCAGCCTGCCAAGCTCACAGTAATGTCCTCCGACATTCAATCCTGTGTTGACTTCTGCAAAGAGGGCTGTGTGCACAAGTAGTCTTTTTATATTCTGGAGAGGAGCCTAATGACCACCAGCTGAGTGCAATCACCTCCTGTAATTGCATAATTGTTCCTGACGCCTAGTAGCTCTTCGATGGCGTGCATCCAGGAACAACTCACTCCTGGCTTCCGGCTCACTCTCCCTTGTCTCCTCCCCACTGGTCCAAGGCTCAGGTGCCTCCTGGTGGCCAACCAGCCTCTCTGCGCCCTGCTCGGAGTCAGAACCTGTCCAGGGTCCTCCACATCCTCCAGAGCCGACTCAGAGGGCCCCTCGCTGCCGGAGTCTGGTGGCAGCTCCAACAGCACCTGCTGGGCCACAACAGAAATCTTATTTTTTTAAAAAATAGCTCAACTCAGGTGCATTAGAATAAGAAAGGAGAAAGTGTGGCAGTGTTGTGTTTCACTACCTGGTGTGTTCCTCCAAGCCAAAGAGCTCCAATAAAGGGAGGGTTTGCACGCCCTTTTCTTTTCATACAATGGGGAGGATCTCGCTTATAATTGCTTAAAAAGCCTAGTTCTAGCAGAAAAGAGAACTTGCTTTTTTTTCCCAAAGGTTAAGCACCTTAATTAAGAACTTTATTAGATGCTATTACAGAAATGGCTCAGGGCAAGCCTCTAATTTTTAGATTTTTTTTTTAAACTTCTTGAAGCTGCCTACCAAGAACAAAACCTCACTTGAGCTCAACTCCTCTTGTGGGAAACTGGAGTCCCAATTATTTTCCTGGCCAAAATACAGCAGACCTCGGCTTAGTGGCCGCAGTTGGGATTAGAATATCCGTTGCTAAGCAAGAAGGCTATTAAGTAAGGGGCACCTGTGTTTATGACATTTTTCTGCCAGGGTTGTTAAGTGAATCACATGACTGTTACGTGAATTCCAGCTTCCTCCCTTGATTTTGCTCATCAGAAACTACTTGGGAAGGTCCCAAATAGCAATCACACGACCCTGGGGATGCTACAATAGTCATAAGTGTGAGGACCGGTCAGAAATCACTTTTTTTCAATGCCATTGTAACTTCAAAATGGTCCCTGCCTCTATGGTATGTATGCATGCAGGCCTGTATTTATTGATTTGATCTTTAATTTCTCCACCGTCTTCTTTCAGGATGGTTTATGATTCTCCAATCTATGCTGTTGGGATTTTCTGGAAGTCTCTCATCTAGGTATTAACCAGTGGTGAAGTTCACATTTTTTTATTACCCCCTTTGCGGGTGTGGCTTGGTGGCCGTGGAAGGGGAAGGATACTGCAAAATCCCCATTCCCTCCCCACTCCAGGGGAAGGATACTGCAAAATCTCCATTCCCTCTGCACTCCAGGGGAAGGCTACTGCAAAATCTCCATTCCCTCCCAACTCCAGGGGAAGGATACTGCAAAATCTCCATTTCCTCTGCACTCCAGGGGAAGGATACTGCAAAATCTCCATTCCCTCCCCACTCCAGGGAAAGGATACTGCAAAATCCCCATTCCCTCCCCACTCCAGGGGAAGGATACTGCAAAATCCCCATTCCCTCCCCACTCCAGGGGAAGGATACTGCAAAATTTCCATTCCCTCCGCACTCCAGAGGAAGGATACTGCAAAATCTCCATTCCCTCCCAACTCCAGGGGAAGGATACTGCAAAATCTCCATTCCCTCTGCACTCCAGGGGAAGGATACTGCAAAATCTCCATTCCCTCCCCACTCCAGGGAAAAGATACTGCAAAATCCCCATTCCCTCCCCACTCCAGGGGAAGGATACTGCAAATTTGGTGGTTCGAATCCCTAGCGCCGCGTAACATAGTGAGCTCCCATGACTTCTCCCAGCTTCTGCCAACCTAGCAGTTCGAAAGCACATGAAAAATGCAAGTAGAAAAATAGGAACCACCTTTGGTGGTAAGGGAACAGCATTCTTTGCACCTTCAGCATTTAGTCATGCCGGTCACATGACCACGGAGACATCTTCAGACAGCGCTGGCTCATTGGCTTTGAAATGAAGATTACCACTGCCCCCTAGAGTCGGGAACAGCTAGCACCGATGTGCAAGGGAAACCTTTACCTTTACTAGACGCTGAAGGGGCCTGAAAACCAGTTTCTCTAAATATAGCATTTCAGCTTCTCCCCATAAGCATGGAAGGTCTACACCAAGGAATTACTCAAGAGCGAGAGAGAACTTTTAAATAGCTTCTCAAATCTAGGAGAGGGAACAGAGGGAGGAAATATATCCCATATTATTCCTCTTCACTCAAGAGCTCCTCCCATGGAAGAGTGACATGGCGAGGTTTCCATTAAAGAATTTAATAGGACAATGTAGGTTAATAGTATTAATCATCAGGCATGTTCTTGTCTTTTGTTAACCACAGTTCCGCCTGCCCGCTCTCTTGATACCCGGGTCTGGGTGCAGATCTAATGGATAGAATCCCAAATGTTTATTTTCCCTGTGTACTTATTCCTTATGATATATAATTACTATTATTAACACACACATACAAAGAACGTAATTAGATCTTATCAAGAGATCCAACTGCCTACGATGAGCGAATTCTCCCCTTCTGTAGAATTTTGTTTAAAAACAATACTTAGTGTTCATGAGAGCTATGAACCAAAACAAGGAGGGAAGAAAAGAAAAGATGTGTTCTTTTGACAACATGCGCACAACGTAAGGCCTGGGAATCGTAGTTCGACAATATCTCAACAGCCATCAACTTTCTTTACAAGAATATGAGATTACTAGTCGGTTGGATAACCGTGCTTTGCTACAGAACTTGATAAATTGAGTGTTAAAGCTTGAACATTAATGAGTAATTACGATCGGCCTCTCCTCTCCCCTTCTCTCCCTCAGGCTTGCCCCACAGAGATCTTTCCTATCTTATCCTGCCCTCTTCTCTCCCACAGTCTAACTTCTTAGCATCAGGGCATTTTTCAGATGGGCAGGGGGAGTAGAATGTCCAAACTCCCAGCCTGCAGGCTGGATGAGTCATGTGCTGGCCATGCCCATGCCCAAGTGGCAGTTGGAACAGAGTTCTTTTCAGATGGGGAGGGGGAGTAGAACACCTAACTCCTTAGCATCAGAGTGTGTTAATAACGATATAAGAAATATTAATGATCTGTCTGGTCATTTAAAAAAAAAACCTTTCTTAGTGACCACTTAGACGCCAAGAGGAACATACATGCCAAATTTCAAGTTTGTAGGCTTTAAGGTTCTGGAGATTTTGTGATGATGTGTGAGTAGTATTTCACAGACAGACAGACAGACAGACAGACAGACAGATTGCCTTGCTATGAAAACATTGATTATTGTAAGAGAAGGCAGAAATAAGAGGGTGGGGTTAAATGTGTCATCAGTTTAAAATTCTTACATTGCCACAAATGATCCAAGCCCAAGCCCTTCTAAATTCCGTTGACCCTTATCTGGTACCAATTCAGTGTTGAATTTCAGTTGACCAGATTCTCGTGTATAGGTTTGGGTTGGTTCTTCTATGGTCCTGATTCTTTGCACCTGGCATTGATCTACTGCCAATCGATCACATGTTCCAGATTCGTCTTTCTTCCAATGTCGCGCATCCAAGAATCCCACCCCTTTAAATCCCCTTCAAAGGCCATGTCCCTCTGGACAGCTGGATGTCAAAATCCCATTTCTGGAAGGTGGTAGGAAGCCGAGAGACATCCATTTACTTGGCCAAACCAAAGAGGTCCTTTTAACACTGCTTATTTTGTAACTGAAGCTACCAAAATAGATCAGAGGAATATATCAATGTATATTTTATTGCTTGGAGCTTCAGGCAGGCAGCGAGGAGGCTAAGATGCCAAGGAAGCTAATGAGGATGGTTTTGAAAGCAGAGGAGCTGCCGGGGAGATTGACACGTCGGTGAGTTGGGTTGCGCTCCTTTGCGCGATACACACCCACAACAGCCACCTCGCTGAGCAAAAGGCAGCTCAAGGGATCAGGAAATGGGACACTGTCAGCCCAAGGCAAGAGTTGCAAACGTCACAGTCGTGGGACGGATGGGTTGTTTTTATTCCTGGGCTTTGCTCTAAGTTCAGTTTTAGCTGGGACCAATTCTGGAATACAGGTGCTGTTGTTATTAGTTGTGAAGTTGTGTCTGACCCATCACGACCCCATGGACCACGTTCCTCCAAGGCTTCCTGTCTTCTACCCTCCTCTGGAGTCCATTTAAGCTCATGCCGACTGCTTCAGTGACTCCATCCAGCCACATCCTTCTCTGTTGCCCCATTCTTCTTTTGCCCTCCATCATTCCCAGCATGAGGCTCTTCTCCAAGGAATCCTTCCTTCTCATCAGGTGGCCAAAGTCTTTGAGTTTCTTCTTCAGGATCTGGCCTTCTAAAGAGCAGTCAGGGTGGATTTCCTCTGGGACTGACTGGTTTAGTCATTCTTTATCTAAATCAATCTATCTATCTATTTATCTACGTACACATCTATCTATGTTGTTGTTAGTTGCGAAGTCGTGTCCAACCCATCACGACCCCATGGACAATGTTCCTCCAGGCCTTCCTGTCCTCTCCCATCCTCTGGAGTCCATTCAAGCTCAGGCCGGCTGCTTCGGTGACTCCATCCAGCCACCTCCTTCTCTGCCGTCCCCTTCTTCTTCTTTTGCCCTCCATCGTTCCCAGCATGAGGCTCTTCTCCAGGGAGTCCTTCCTTCTCCTTAGGTGGCCAAAGTCTTTGAGTTTCCTCTTCAGGATCTGGCCTTCTAAAGAGCAGTCAGGGTTGATCTCCTCTAGGTCTGGCCAGTTGGATCGCTTGTGTTACCTTTCAGTTATTTACAGGTGTTCTCGACTTTCTATCTGTGGTTGGGAAAGTTGGACCTTAAGTAAGCAAGACAGGAAGTGGCACATTCTACCATTTTTGGTGGTCTTGTACTGAGGCCACAAAATACTGGAGAAGGATTCAAAACTGGCTAAAAGAGGTTACCGGGGCAAGCATGGAATGGAAACCCGAGACTTTTTTACTAAGCATAAAACCAGAAAACATGAGTTAAATCTATATGGCATTTGAGCCTACATATAATTGTGGCCACAAGAATAACCTATGCGCAATTTTGGAAATCTACTACCCTACCATCGGAAGATGCCATAATTAAAAAGATTTATGAGTGTGCAGAAATGGAGAGAATGACGGGTTGGCTGAGGGACGAAGGAGAAACGGAACATTATCTTAGCTGGAACCTATGGTATATGTGGGCGACAAGGAGAACAGCAGGGACTTAAAACGGGGAAAGTTAAATAGCAGCTGTTAACAATGGGAACTGAAAGTGAACCTGGGTATTGTAATAGATCCCTGAACTTTGTAACGAGAAGATGCTGGTTAGAGACTAAATTATGAGGAAGGGGGGAAAAAAAGTTGGGCTGTGAATGACTGTCACCGTGTGTGTGTGTGTGTGTTGTATGTTTAAAGTTGTATTTGTATTTGTATGTCTTATTCTTTAAAAAAATGTATAACCAATAAAGACAGGAAGGAATTTGATTTGTGTGCTCAGAAGGCTCCTGCATATTCCTTGGGACAGTAGAGATTAAGAGCCGTGGTGGCGCAGTGGTTAGGGTGCAATACTGCAGGCCACTTCAGCTGACTGTTATCTGCAGTTCAGCAGTTCTAATCTCACCGGCTCAAGGTTGACTCAGCCTTCCATCCTTCCGAGGTGGGTAAAATGAGGACCCGGATTGTTGTTGGGGGCAATATGCTGACTCTGTAAACCGCTTAGAGAGGGCTGAAAGCCCTATGAAGCGGTATATAAGTCTAACCATTGCTACTATTGCTATTGTTGCTATCAACAGGCAAGTATTGGAGCACGTAATGCCAGGAATGTCACTGGAAGGAAAACAAAATCACAAAATTGTGTCTCATTTACTTTGGCCATGTGATGCAGGGGAACTCCCTGGCGAAAGCAATTTGGTTGGGAAGAGTTAGCGGTTCAAGGAAACCGGGACTCCAACAAACAGGGTGGCTGGACACCCTCAAAAGCTGACAGCAGTCAGGGCATCGAACAACCCAAGGAGTGCAAGATCAGAAGGCCCAGGGAGACCTTTCCTGGCAAAGCGGTAGTTAAGCCTGATTTTCATGCCCCAAATGGGGTGAAGCCTGGAACGCCTCCTGTACCAACCTGGAAGCCAAAACGGGGCACGGGGGCGCTGCGTGAGGTCCAAAAATGCAATGTGAGCACACACGCGCCTCCCACACCGTGTGTCCCCCACATGCGCCCCATGCATACGTGGCCGAGACCTGAAGACCACCCGGCCAGTGGGAGTTGCGCACGCAGAGCTGAGCTGAGGCGGCAGCTGGTGTGCCCGCAGGGAGGGCTCTGCGGGCCACCTGTGGCAGGCGTACCATGGGTTTGCCATCACTGACTTATACAGCAACACGATGGCATTCCGCGCGTGTGATCTCTGGAATATAAATGTTTATACCCACCGAAATATTCGGGCTATCTAATCAGTAACGGGAGACACGGTGACCTAAATTGGATCTAAGATGGAATACCTGCGTTAAACCGTGCTGAGACAAGAGATAGGGAGCAGCGGTATGATAGATCTTCAGGTAGATATAAATGTATCGGGCAGAGAAAATATGCCAGCCCAAATAAATGAAAGGAAGATAATGAACTCACACCTCTCCTCGCCAAGGATGCGGTACAGGTATGCAGGGACCATTTTTCTAGGGGCAGGAGATGAGAGGGGCTCGGTCCAATGCCCCCTCCCAATCCTCAATGGGGGGCATAAATATTTCATGTCCCCCCTCTCACCCCCACCAGACAATGAGGCCCGTCTTCATCCAGAGAGGGAGAGAGAGAGAGAATTAAATATTTCATGAGATGGCGGTCAATCCTGCTGATTCTTTTCAGCTGATTTTCCCAGGTCTGTTTTTGGCACCGGCTCGCTTCCTCCTGCAAGTGATGGATGGGCTTAGGAGCAGCCAAACCTCTGAACAGGTCCAAGTTAATGTGATTAATAAATAAATAAAAATTTTCGTAGAAGAAAATGTTTTTTGCTCAGGTTGAACGGTGGCTCCTTGGTGCTCTCTGCAATTGTGCAGAATAACAGAATAACAGAGTTGGAAGGTCTTCTAGTCCAACCTCCTGATCAAGAAGGAGACCTTATACTTTTTCAGACAAATGGCTGTCCAATTTCTTCTTAAAAGCCTCCAGTGATGGAGCACCCACAACTTCTGAAGATGATGTTACCCAGTTGGGTAATGAATCGTCTGCAAGAAAACCAGCAAGCTCAGAGGATACCACAGAAAGATAAGCAGGGATTAACACCAGACAAACAATCAAGCAGAAAACAATACCTCAATCAGGGAACTACCCGGTCAAACAGTCAACAACAAACAGTCTAATCAAGGAAGCGCCAAGAACAAGCCCTTCAACACTGACATGGCAAACCACTAGTGCATAAACCAAAACTTCACTCTGTTTTGATGATGTTACCTAGTTTACTCGTGAAATATTTGCAGGAAAACAACCAAGCACAGTGCCCATTCTGTCTGCCCAACCTAGGAAGAACTGTGCATTTTGTCCAATTCTTTTTTTTTAAAAAATGGAGAAGAAGATTCTGTTTCACAATTCACAAAATGCAATGCAGATCCCAGTTTACAGGTTTTTAATTCCGCGTAATTCAGCCAGAGCAAACAGCCAGTATTGAATTTGCAACATATTTCTGTTGGACAATCAACAAGGTACCACGATGAATCAAGCGCAAAGCAATCCTGTGGCCTTACATTTTTGCTTGCAAGTTCTCCGTGTTCTTACTAGTTTTTTGAGTGTCTTTGTCCCAACCTATCAGCATTTGAAACCGTAAGAAAGAATTTGGACCATAAGAATTTGGACCATAAAAAAGGCCAAGCGCCAAAGAATGGAGGCCTTTGAACTCTGGGGCTGGAGAAGACTCCTGTGAGTCCCTTGAACTGTAGGGCGATCCAACTGGTCAGTCCTGCTGGACATCAACCCTGACTGCTCTTTAGAAGGCCAGATCCTGAAGAGGAAACTCAACTGCTTTGGCCACCTAATGAGAAGGAAGGACTCCCTGGAGAAGAGCCTCATGCTGGGAGAGATTGAGGGCAAAAGAAGAAGAAGGGGACGACAGAGAAGGAGGTGGCTGGATGGAGTCACTGAACCTATCTATCTATCTATCTATCTATCTATCTATCTATCTATCATCTTCTGAAACTCAACTGCTTTGGCCACCTAATGAGAAGGAAGGACTCCCTGGAGAAGAGCTGGGAACGATGGAGGGCAAAAGAAGAAGGGGACGACAGAGAAGGAGGTGGCTGGATGGAGTCACTGAATCTATCATCTATCTATCTATCTATCTATCTATCTATCTATCTATCTATCTATCTATCTATCTATCATCTATCTATCTATCTATCTATCTATCTATCTATCTATCTATCTAATCTATCTATCTATCTATCTATCTATCTAATCTATCAATCTATCTAATCTATCTAATCTATCTATCTATCTATCTATCTATCTATCTATCTATCATCTTCTGAAACTCAACTGCTTTGGCCACCTAATGAGAAGGAAGGACTCCCTGGAGAAGAGCTGGGAACGATGGAGGGCAAAAGAAGAAGGAGACGACAGAGAAGGAGATGGATGGATGGAGTCACTGAACCTATCTATCTATCTATCTATCTATCTATCTATCTATCTATCTATCTATCTATCTATCATCTTCTGAAACTCAACTGCTTTGGCCACCTAATGAGAAGGAAGGACTCCCTGGAGAAGAGCTGGGAACAATGGAGGGCAAAAGAAGAAGGAGACGACAGAGAAGGAGGTGGCTGGATGGAGTCACTGAATCTATCATCTATCTATCTATCTATCTATCTATCTATCTATCTATCTATCTATCTATCTATATCTATCTAATCTATCTATCTATCTATCTATCTATCTATCTATCTATCTATCTATCTATCTATCTATCTATCTATCTATCGTCTTCTGAAACTCAACTGCTTTGGCCACCTAATGAGAAGGAAGGACTCCCTGGAGAAGAGCTGGGAACGATGGAGGGCAAAAGAAGAAGGAGACGACAGAGAAGGAGATGGCTGGATGGAGTCACCGAAGCAGCCGGCGTGAGCTTCAATGGACTCCAGAGGATAGGAAAGGACAGGAAGGCCTGGAGGAACGTTGTCCATGGGGTCGCAATGGGTCAGACACGACTTCGCAACTAACAACATCAGCATTTGACATGACCCAGGTGTTCTTCTAATGCTTTAGAAACTTTGGGATTGCTCTGCTTCTCTTGGGTGGGTTTTGCCTGAACCCAGGGAGGGCTTAAGCTCCCCTTGATTTCCAAGGAAGACAGAGACCTGCTCATTGCTCTCATCCCACCTTATATTTTGAAGAACATTGAAGCATGTTCCACGTCAAAAAGGGAGCCAGCGCTTGAGCAAATGCCACCATCTGCTATTGTCAGAGAAGTTTATGGGCCTGTCTTATCTCATTCTGAAAGTTTATGAGAGTCGAGATGACATCAACAGCCAGGCTCCCCGCAAAATGATGTGTCTCTGTCCACGGTGATATTTTACAGCATCTCAAGGTGCCTAAAGGTCTTTTAAGATAACAGACAAAAGTGGGTTCCCCCCCCCCTCAGATTCACCTCAGTCCAAATGCTTTAGAACCTCCCGTGGTCTTGGGAGGAAGGATTTATATTTGGGAGAAGGCGCGAGAGAAAAAAAATCCATGTATTCACCACAAAATGGAAAATGATTAGAACACAAGTCTGGTCACTGACAGCTCTGAATCAAGCGGCAGGCAAAAGGGCCTCTGCATAATTTTATTTTTATTGATAATTTGCTTTATGGTCTTTCTTTGTCTGGATGTGGAGGACGCATAACATCTTAGAAAGGCTGTTTCGTTCATGAATCCATGTTAAAAGCTGTCCAGGGTTTGATGGAGCCATCAAGCAATTAAGAGAACATCAGTTCTCCAGGCATTCTCAAAGCGGCTTTCTCTGCTAGAAAACCAATGTCCAAACCACGAAATGTTCTATCTTGGCTATGGCTACTTTGTATGATAGGTTGACCGGAGAGATCATGACTGGCTCCATTATCCAGTGGGTTCCACTGTCGAGGGAGGACATGAATCTGGATTTCCAGATCCTCCTTCAACACTGAAAAAGCTAGGCCCCGGTGGCTCTGTGGTGGGTCGCCACACGGTGTCCCGGAGTCTTCCTTTTCCACATTAGATGCTGTCCCAGCTCTAACCATAAAACTGGAGATGTCAACCTAGCAGTTTGAAAGCATGTAAAAATGCAAGTAGAGAAATAGGAGCCACCTGTGGTGGGAAGGGAACAGCATTCCGTGCGCCTTCAGCATTGAGTCATGCTGGCCACATGACCACAGAGACATATTCGGACAGTGCTGGCTCTTTGGCCTTGAAACGTGGATGAGCACCGTCCCCTAGAGTCAGGAATGACTAGCACATATGTGCAAGGGGGACGTTTATCTTATTTCTAACTTTCTTGTGTATTCCTGGGAATGTCGTGTTTCTCTGAGCCTGTTCACACATGTCAGGAGGGGCACATGACTCATTTGAGGAAGGACACAAGCAGAAAGAATGACTGTAGGTTGTTTTGAGTTGTTGTTTTTTTTGACAGCTGGGATCCTTGCCACAATCGAGATGCTAAGAAAGCTTCATTTTCACTGTCCTTGGACAGTCTGCTGTGCTCCCGTTAAAATTCATGTTGCACAGAATGACAAGTGTTTGTTACTATGACTGACAGAGCAGCCACAGAACTGTTACTGGAGACAAAGCAAAGTGTGTGTGTGGGGGGGGATAAATCAATTGATGGGAAGGTTGAATGTGTTCCTGCAATCACCACCACCTCCTCCTCCTCTTCCTTTTCCTCCTCCTCCTCCTCCTCCTCCTCCCTTCCTCCTCCTCCTCCTCCTCCTCCTCCTCTTCCTCCTCCTCCCTTCCTCCTCTTCCTCCTCCTTCTTCCTGTCTCTCTCTCTCTCATTCTCCATGCCCCAAAACAGACATAAGCAATCACTTCCTCCTTTCCATCTCAAAACCCGAAACCTCGCAAAGCAACTTATTTGCATTTTTATTTGCAGTTGTAACTCAACTCTTCATCCGGTGTGCTCTCCGTGCAGAGTCACTGGCCTTAATTTAATTGGAATGGGAAGATTATTTGAAGCAGCAACAATAAGAATTTGCAAGGTAATCTGTTCCAGGAGAATATGTTGTATTTATGTTTCCTGATGACGTAGGTTTAATTGCTGATGGCTTCCAGTGGGAATAACTTGACAAATCTTGGAGAAATTTGACACGGCTTGATTGATCTTGCCTCTCTCTCTTGTAAAACCAGATCATCAAAACAGAAATGCATTGGTGGATTATTATGGTCTGTCTGGAGGCAAACTGATTTGTGATACACTGGGACTACAGATGTTGCCTTTCCACTGTTGTCTTAATATTTCAAGGGCAACCTATTAGTGCAAGCAGCCCACTTTCTTGAGTGAATAAATACCTCTGGGGGAGAATTCTTGGGGGGGTCTCAGTTCCATCTCTGAGGAGAGAGGGAATTAATGTATTGGCAGAAGCTCCCGAGAATAACACGGACAAGCAAGAAAATAAACCAATATCTCATTGAACAAATCAACCCACGTTTCTCACTTGGGACACAAATGATCAAATCATCCTACTTTCAGGGGTGGGCTGCTGGGGATTGGCAGGGGTTCAGGAGAACCTCTAGCTAAGATTATGTGCAGTTCAGGGAACCTCCAAATCCCACTCCTGGCTGGCTAAACAGCAGTGAGGCAGAGGAACAGCTGGAGCCTGTTCCCAGTGTGTAAATGCGCAGAGCTGCCAGAAGAAAAGAACAGCTCAGAAATCAGGGTTGACTTGGGAGTGAAGCCACAGGTGGACGGTGAATGGCCCCTCCCATAGGAAATAAAAACGGGAGTGGGCTTTTGCAGGAAACAATTCGTTCATTCGCTTCAGGAGTGTGAAGACCTGTCCGTGAATCTCAGAGACTCTGTGCCAAGTCTTTCCTTGCACAGCACCTCATTTGGAAAATATTGACATGGCAGCTTTCCAAGCGAGGCGAGGAATGTCTACTTGCATTTTTTACATACTTTCGAACTGCTAGGTTGGCAGAAGCTGGGACAAGTCACGGGAGCTCACTCCGTTACGTGGCGTCCTAGCCACTGAGCCACCGCACCCCTTTAAGTGAGTTTACTGGCGTTTTATTTTTGTTGATAAAAGAAATCTGTCGAAAGAATGAAGATATGGATCTTGGCATTCATGTTTACGGGGTAACCATCTTTCTAACGTATGGCTTTAAGAAGCCCCTTTGCCGAAGTCTTAAGATGAGTGGAAGAATGATCAACTCAGAAGTTTTACTTCTTCTGCCATTATGGTCATAATAAATCAATTTAAGATAAATGAAAATGCTGATAATTGGAAATGGGGATGACACTTCGATATACTTCACGAGACGGGACACGAAAGCTCGCATTTTGAGCGGAATTGATCTTGACACTAAATTAGAGCATAATTTGCTGCAACTGTTTTGCTCCTTACAGCATCTCCTTATGTAATAAAGATTATTAATTTGGATGAAATGAGAGCCACTGTATCTACAATGCAAACATAAGTTTATGACTACCCATTGAGAAGAATTATCGACCAGACTCTATTTACACGGCATGACACAGAGGAAGATTTGAGTCGTAATTTTAGCATCCTGCAGAAAAAGCAGCATTCGTTCTCAGAAACAAAGAGAAACGGAGAAATTGGCTATGTCTAAGAGTCTGATGAAAAGAAGGACCAGGGGTGACATGGTGGCAGCCTTCCAATGTCACATGATCCCCTTTTGCTCATTCACATCCGGCAAAGTCTTTTGAGGGGGGATTTACAGTCACAGACCTTCTCTGGCTTGGAGAGCTGCCAGGCTGATATATGCAAAACCTGGCAAGGAGTCTTGGAGAGTCCCAAACCAATGAAGCGAACTCCTGCAAATTCCACTCCCCTTTTGCTCCTCTTTTATTTCCTCTGGGAGGGGCCATTCATCGCCCACCTGTGGCCTTATTCCCAAGTCGACCCCTGCTCTTTAGCTCCTCCCTTTGTCTGGCAACTCTGCACATGCGCACCCTGGGAACAGGCTCCAACTGTTCCTCTGCCTCACTGATGTCTGGCTCTGAAGGCAGCTGATAACTGGCATAGGGCCCTGGCCCCTTCTCTGTCTCTGACACAGAGCCCTCATCAGAGCCTTCCCAAGACTCCAGGACTGGCCCAGGTTCCTCCCCAACCTCCTCACTGTCCGAATCTGCCGCCAGCTCTGTTGGCCACTGGTGGGCCACAACAGGTCTCTTCTGAGAAACTTCCCACATCCTCCCTCCTACTGTGGGGACACCATTCGCATAAGTTGCACAATCCATGTTTCTTGCTCCTGCCTCCCAAGGTCATTCTCACATACCTATTCCAGGGAAGCCAAATGTATATTTCTTTAGAATTTAGAAAGGTGTCGAATATTCTCATTGAATTCTCTGGGGATTTTGTTGGAAGCCTGATGTCCTTTACTGTTACAGGCAATTAAAAAAAAACAACTTTCAGATCTTTGTTTTATCCACACAGGCCTTTTAAACAAGGGTTTTGACGCCCCTGTGACATTCATTCTTTCTTTCGCTTTCTTTTTTTCTTTTAAATCACGGCTTCGAACTGCTAATGAAGTCTATTTTCTGCCCACAGAAATGAGATTTGGGGAAACGTTTCCTTTTAGCCTTTTGGAAGTTTGCCGGAGGGGTAGGTGGGTTGGATACGGTGACTCTTCATTTTCCTTTTTTGCAATTATTATCTTTCTTTTTTTTTTTAAATGTCACCGTAGCATTTGGCACCTTTCATTGTTACGCTTCCTTAGGAAGGTTTACCTCAGAGTAGACGCACAACAGGGCTGGTAAAGGTAAATCACCTTGTGCAGATGAATGAAGGTGGGTTTTATACTTCCCTTTGGAAATTTCATCCCAGGTAATGGATGGCGGAACTTATTGCACAGGATTAAGTGATGATGTTTATTGCGAATGATCCATGCGAACAATTTGTGTTAATTGGTGTTTGTTGAGAATGATAAAAGTCTCCTGGCTTAATCACATCCTAATTATTGTATATTATTTGGGGGGGCTTAGTTTGTGCGGGACTCTTCACTCAGGTGGTGGAAATCATCTCAGTTAATTGCCACTGTGTGTGTGTGTGTGTGTGTGTGTTTGTGTAGCTGTGTGTGTGTGTGTGTGTGTCTGTGTGTGTGTGTGAATTTTAGACCCAAACATTGTGTAATACCCCTATGTTATGGGACTTGTCCCAGTTCTTGGAACAAAGACAAAATCCTAGACTAACCCTGTAATAATGAGGCTTATCTGGGCATGCCATCTCGGTCTCCATTTCCATTCTAGCACCCCATCAGCTGCTTGTGGGGAAGATCCTTCCCTTCCACTCCACTCCACTCCATTCCACTCCACTTCCTTCCCTTCCCCTCCACTTCCTTCCCTCCCCCTCCACTTCCTTCCCTTCCCTTCAGCTGTACTCCACTTCCTTCCCTTCCCCTCCACTTCCTTCCCTTCCCTTCCTGTCCCTTCCCTTCCACTCTACTCCACTTCCTTCCCTTCCCCTCCACTTCTTTCCCTTCCAGTCCACTTCCTTCCTGTCCCTTCCACTCCCCTCCACTTCCTTCCCTTCCACTCCACTTCCTTCCCTTCCTTTCCACTTCCTTCCTGTCCCTTCCCTTCCCTTCTACTTCACTTCCTTCCCTTCCCTTCCACTCCACTCCATTCCATGTAGGTATGAGCCCCTGAAAGCCTTTCTCTTTCTGCTAACAATATCACCCCTTCGATATGTTGGCCCACCAATCAGATCCGAGAACTTTTGAAGCACCTTTTGCCCCGCTTCAACATCCCTGCCACGTTCCGGTAGAAGACGCCATTTTCAAACCAGAGTCCCCGTCCATCCAGAGATGTTCCGGAAAGTGCGGATGCTTCACAGAGAGAGAGAGAACCTATTCGATCTGCAGACGTTCCGATTTCCCCGTTGGCTTTCTTTATTTATTAATTTGTTTTGCTTCGCCGAGACCGGCCTCTGAAGCAAGCTGTTGCCCCCAAGCTATACCAGGGACATCCCTGAAGATGTTTGCTCGAACTTATAATGAATAAATAATCAGGCCCGGGGACACCGCGTCACAAGTCACCATCCTGACAGCTCGGTACAACTTTCTCTAAGCGCTCAGTTCTGCCCATTCGCCTTTCTGCAAACATAAGTGATGGGCTTGACTGGCAGCGGCTGCGATATCTCTGGGCACCGATGTCGCCTGTGGACATGTTTGTCCTCCTGGGCAGCCCAACCAGTGCAGATAATTTTAGGAAGGAAAAGCGAGAAGCAAAGGACGGATCTAAACACCGCACAGACTGTGGAATTGCATTCAGGTCTATTCAGATCTAAGTACGGCTAAACTCAGGACCTCGGCCTGAATTCGGTTGGGCTGACATTGGTTAAAAATGTATTCCCACATGGTTAAAGATTTGGGACAGTGTTTAGTCAACAGCCAGCTGCAACCCCCTTCATTTTCAATGGGAAAAAAACCCCATCTGATTCCTTGCCAGTGTTCTGATCAAGGCTTCCCAAGAGCATGAAGCAAATTCCTTGTCCCGACAAAAACCCCTTAATTGCCTGTGAATTCTTCTCATTCAAATCCAGCAAAGTCTTTCAAGGGAGGATTTACAGTCACAGACCTTATCAGGCTTGGAGAGCTGCCAGGCCGATCTCTGCAGAACTCGGCAAGGAGTCCCTGAGAGTCATGAACCAATTAGTTGTAGTAGTTGTAGTTGAGTTTATTTATAGGCCGCCCTTTTCCCTGAGGGGACTCAGGGCGGCTAACAACTTGTATGGGAGGGGAAGACATACAATAACATAAAAACATAATATATAATTAAAATCAAGCAACATTCATACAACATTCGGGTGGGGGCGGATTATGGTCTTTACCCCCAGGCCTGGCGGGATAGCCAGATCTTGAGGGCTGTGCGGAAGGTCTGAAGGGTGGTGAGGGTACGAATCTCCACGGGGAGATCGTTCCAGAGGGTCGGAGCTGCTACTGAAAAGGCTCTCCTCCGCGTAGTTGCCAGCCGGCACTGGCTGGCAGATGGCACTCGGAGGAGTCCTAATCTGTGAGATCTTATGGGTCGAGAGGAGGTGATTGGCAGGAGGCGGTCTCCCAAGTACGCAGATCAGGTCTATTAAGCGAACTAATGATCTCCTGCAAACTCCACTCCCCTGTCGCCCCTCTTTTATTCCCTCTGGGAGGGGCCATTCACCATCCACCTGTGGCCTTATTCCCAAGTCTATCTCTGTTCTTTAGCTGTTCTCTTCATCTGGAAACTCTGTGCATGCTCACACTTTGAACAGGCTCCAGCTGTTCTTCTTCCTCACTGATGTCTGACTCTGAAGGCAGCTGATAACTGGCCTACAGCTCTGGCCCCCTCTCTGCTTCCGACACAGAGCCCTCATCCGAGCCTTCCCCAGACTCCAGGACTGGCCCAGGTTCCTCCCCAACCTCCTCACTGTCAGAATCTGCTGCCAGCTCCGCTGGCTGCTGACAGGCCACAACAGCCAGATCACAGGAAAGACGGGACATAGGAATATACTGGTTCTGAACGGTTCGTAGTTTAGTTGCTGGGATTCTCGCAACCACATCCTTTTATTCCCAGTCAGTCTTGCTAAGGAGCTTCTGAAAAACTTGTGCTTGGAAATAATTACTTTCAGTTTTAGACAGCTGTCAAAGGAGGCTGACAGATGCTTGACTGTATCTGTGCCGGTGCTCGAATCTAACAATGATGACCAGATGTGAGGATACAAAAATCTTGGTTCAAATCTCAAATCTCAATCTTCAAATATAGGATCCCTAGGCATCCTATATTTATGAACAATAGTTTTCTGGTTGAAGGGCTCCTCCGTGAATGGTGAATCCATGCCCCCTTGATGGGGGTGGTAATGGACTACAACTACTAGTATTCACAATTACTATGGTACATTTCGATGGATGTCACGAATGTCTTGACTCAGAATAAAAGCAACCAAAAGAGGAATGGGATATTGTGATATTGCACTGCCAAGTTATCTGCTCAGAAGGTTTATGGATCACCTGCTTAGTATCTTCCTCACTATTGTCCATGGAAATTCTCAGTTATAATTATAGTTTTTTTTCAACTGGACTCGTTTTTCCTTAAAGATATTTTGCTTCTAAGAAGCTTGTGCTATAAACAGGAGAAAAAGGTAAAGATTCCCTTGCACATGTGTGCTAGTCACTCCCAACTCTAGGGGGCGGTGTTCATCTCCGTTTCAAAGCCGAAGAGCCAGCGCTGTCCGGAGATGTCTCCATGGTCATGTGGCCGGCATGACTCAATGCCAAAGGCGCACCGAACACTGTTCCCTTCCCACCAAAGGGGGTCCCTATTTTTCTCCTTGCATTTTTTACGTGCTTTTGAACTGCTAGGTTGGCAGAAGGTAGGACAAGTTTATTATTATTTATTTATTTATTTATTTATTTATTTGTTTGTTTATTTGTTTATTAGACTTATATACCGCTTCCTAGGGCTTTCAGCCCTCTCTAACCTTTTTAGCAAATTGCGTCAGCAAATTGCCCCCACAGTCTGGGTCCTCATTTCACCCACCTCGGAAGGATGGAAGGCTGAGTCAACCTTGAGCTGGTGAGATTTGAACCGCCGAACTGCAGATAACAGTCAGCTGAAGTGGCCTGCAGTACTGCACCCTAACCACTGCGCCACCTCGGCTCCTCCTGAGTAACGGGAGCTCACTCCGTTATGCGGCGCTAGGGATTCGAACCACCGAACTGCTGACTTTTCTGACCGACAAGCTCAGCTTCTTAGCCACTGAGCCACCCCTTGTAAACAGGAGATGGGTGGTGTCATATCCCACCCCGTCTGAAAGAGGGGGCAAGGAGGCCATTCACATTAAGATCGACACCACTTATCCTCATTTTCCAACACAGTTTCTGATGCTGCAAGAAGGTTCCCCACCCATTTGCACTATTCAGGGGACCCTGAGGGCACAGATCAACCTCTAAGTGGCCTCCATGACTCTCAGAGAGAGCACTAATGACCAGATGACTGCGAGGAATATAAACCCTTCCATTCTCCCACCATTCAGACAGAACTGAAGAAACTTCTTGGATAAGACATGAACATCTTCAAGGAAAAACAACTTGCCTATTGACCGAGCTTCCTACTGTTGGCAGGTATCTTATAGTTCCACTCAAATTCATTATATTTTCATCTGGCATCTTACCCACGTCTTACACTAACCTACACACTTTTCAAGTCTCCTCCTTCTTGTTCTCCTTCTGCATCTTCTCTTTCTTTGACAATAACTACGTTGCCTTCCTAACTCACCACATTCATCATCTGGATCTCAATCTTGGATTTTTTTGATTTATTACCTATAGTAATAATTAGCGAAAAGATCTTATATAGCCACCTTGGTTGCGTCCGCTGAGTCTCGCCCAGCCGCCCTGTTTAAGATAACCCGCTCCCTATTAAATAAAAGGGAAGCGGGGGAACCCTTGCAGGGCAGAGCTGAGGATTATGCCCAATTCTTAGCGGACAAAATTGCTCGGTTTCGGTCGGACTTGGACTCCATCCCTGCAGTTCCAGCCGAGGCACAAGAGGATCAGATGGAACATCTCTGGGTTGAGTTTCAGGATGTTACCCCCGGGGATGTGGACAAGGCCATGAGGGCTGTAAGTGCCTCCACTTGCGTACTGGACCCGTGTCCCTCATGGCTGGTTACTAACAGCAGTGAGGTGACACGAGGCTGGATCCAGGCGGTTGTGACCGCCTCTCTTCGGGAGGGGAACTTCCCCGCCGCACTGAAAGCGGCGGTGGTGAGACCCCTCCTAAAGAAGCCATCTTTGGATCCAGCTGCTCTTAATAACTATCGCCCAGTCTCCAACCTTCCCTTCCTTGGGAAGGTTGTTGAGAAGGTGGTGGCCTTTCAGCTCCAACGGTCCTTGGAGGAAGCAAACTATCTCGACCCCTTCCAGTCAGGCTTCAGACCCGGTTACAGCACAGAAACCGCTTTGGTCGCATTGACCGATGATCTCTGGAGAGCCAGAGATGGAGGATTTTCCTCCATCCTGGTTCTCCTTGACCTCTCAGCGGCTTTCGATACCATCGACCATGGTATCCTTCTGCGACGACTGCGGGAGGTGGGAGTGGGAGGCACCGTGTTGCGGTGGTTCTCTTCCTACCTCTCGGACAGGTCGCAGTCGGTGTTAGTGGGGGGGCAGAGATCGTCCCCTAGGCCCCTAACATATGGGGTGCCTCAGGGCTCGGTCTTATCCCCCCTACTATTCAACATCTACATGAAACCGCTGGGAGAGATCATCCGCAGGCACGGGATCAGATACCATCAATATGCGGACGATACCCAGTTGTATCTGTCCGCCCCGTGCCAACTCAATGAAGCGGCAGACGTGATGAACCGAGGCCTTGAGGCCGTTATGGACTGGATGAGGGTTAACAAGCTTGTGCTCAACCCAGAAAAGACCGAGTGGCTGTTGTGTTTCCCTCCCAAAGATTCGACCAATATTCCATCACTCAGGCTGGGGGGTCAAATTCTATACCCCTCAGAGAGGGTTTGCAACTTGGGAGTCCTCCTAGATCCACAGCTATCGTTTGACCACCACCTGACGGCTGTGACTAGGGGGGCATTCGCCCAGGTTCGCCTGGTGCGCCAGTTGCGACCCTACCTGAATCGGGAGGCGCTCACAACAGTCACCCGGGCCCTTGTGACCTCTAGGCTGGAATACTGCAATGTGCTCTACATGGGGCTGCCCTTGAGGAGCATCCGGCGACTTCAGCTAGTACAGAACGCAGCCGCGCGAGCGATTGTGGGTGCACCTCGGTTCACCCACATAACACCTATCCTCCGCGAGCTGCGCTGGCTACCTGTCGATCTCCGGATGCGCTTCAAGGTGCTATTAGTCACCCATAAAGCCCTACATGGTAGTGGATCTGGATACTTGAGAGACCGCCTTCTGCCAATTACCTCCCTGCGACCAATAAGATCCCATAGATTAGGCCTCCTCCGTATTCCATCGACCAGCCAGTGCCGGCTGGCAACTACAAGGAGGAGGGCCTTCTCAGTAGTAGCCCCGACCCTTTGGAACGAGCTCCCCGTGGAGATTCGTACCCTCTCCACCGTCCAGGCCTTCCGCATAGCCCTTAAGAACTGGCTAGCCCGTCAGGCCTGGGGACAAGGATAGCCGCCCCTCCCGAATGATGAATGTATGTTGCTGACTATTTTATTATATGTCTCTTTGTCAATGTTTGTCTTCCCCTCCCCTGATTTTATGTGAGCCGCCCTGAGTCCCCTCAGGGAAAAGGGCGGCCTACAAATATTAATAAAATCAAAATCAAAATCAAATCAAAATCAAAAATTAGGTCATTTTAAACCCTTAAAAAGACCATTTTCAAGCTAGTGTCGGCATTCTTCTTTTTCCCACCTGACTGAACATTCATTTATGACTTATATATTCATTTCAGTAATCACTGAGAAATCACCTCCAGACCAGTGGTGGGATTCAAATAATTTAACAACCGGTTCTCTGCACTAATCACAATCTGGGTAGGTGGGGCTCGGTGGTCATGTGATTGGGTGGGCGTGGCCAAGTCAATGTCACTCAGGTTGATGGGCGTCTTCGCCATCACTGTCACAATGTAATAAGGGTTAACCAGAGAGGCAGTTTCTGTAAGCAGGGCAATAAAGATGAGGCTAGAAACAACACCAGAATATTTCCTCCCTGCCTTCCTTACAGGGTTAGCCCTGTAAAGTGGGAAAAAAACAAAAGGAGATTTCTTCC
This sequence comes from Thamnophis elegans, assembly GCF_009769535.1. Lineage (NCBI taxonomy): Eukaryota > Metazoa > Chordata > Lepidosauria > Squamata > Natricidae > Thamnophis > Thamnophis elegans. The sequence goes on along the minus strand of NC_045556.1, from coordinate 3,938,228 downwards.
AACAACCGGTTCTCTCAACTGCTTAGAAAGTTACCAACCGGTTCTCCCGAATAGGTGCGAACCGGCTGAATCCCACCACTGCTCCAGACTCAATAAAATGACAGGTCCCTTGCCCTGCACATGCTATATTGTTATCAAATCACTAGTTCTCGTGAAATTCCCCCCCAATTCTTGGAGGAAATATAGATATTTTTCAGGTTGGAAGACATCCTAGTAAACAACCGTAGATAAAACCTGGCGTTATGGCATTAGCAATAAATATGCAATTTTTTTTTTAAAAAAAGAGATATCTTGTGTTAACTCAAGGAACTTCTGTATAATTCAGCTACTGAACATTAGCCCGTCTCCTTACCTAAAGAATAAAAAATCTGCAAGAAACAGAGCTGCAAAAGAAGACCAGCTATGTCTTCAGATGCAATTAATGCTATTGATTTATTGTCAATGCAAGTGCGGAGAATGTGTCTTCCGGATCAAACTGCTTGGGCTGAAAGTAATCTCGCCGCCGTCTCCACTGACCCACAAAACACAAGGGCACGACCCTCAGACGAAGCAGCCAAGAGCCCAGAGAGAAATTGTGAGCTTGCGTCACAAAAGGCGCAGCCTTCTTCCTCAACCATCTAAAATGTAAGCATGCATAAACAGATGGCTCCACTATGTTAAAGCTTTTTTTTTTTAACAGCCTTCCAGCTTCTGCTTCCCTCTGATAATAAACATTTTTCTGGCTCGCCTCCTGAAGGAATGAAGGGGATGCTGTAGCTTTGTGTAATTGTAAATCTTCTAAACTATCTCCTTACCAGATACTTTGGTGGAGAAAAATGCCCTGGTTTTTATGGCTGATTTGCATCCTGCAGTATTCAGATTAGTCCCTGAAATGTAGAGTTTTGCTTGCTGGCTTCTGGGTCTTTGCAGAAAAAGTGACACCACCAGTCTGGGATTCCTTCCAATGGATGCTGGGATCAGGGCTATAGAAAAAATGTAGACTGTAGACGTTCCAGAGGTCAATCCTCTCACAGCTAGAGCACAAGATAGGAGCTTTGAATAATTTGTTTATCTCTCCCGGATCAAGTCAAGGGTTCCTCTTCCATATCAAGCAAAGACCAAGTGAGCAGATGCAGTAAGGAAGATCACATAAGCATCAACAAGAGTGTGGTGGAAGTTTTTTCTTGTGGCTTCCTCGCAGTTGCTCTGTACAGCGTATGGTCTTGGATTTTGGAGACAGCAAGGTGTTTCAGAGACTAGTGCTTTTGATGGGCCCAATTCTTCTTGAGTTTGGGTGGGCAGCAAAACTACTCAATCTTTGATTTGATACTGTTGCTAAAGGAAGGAAATCCACCGACATCCAAGACAGATGTTGACCCATCTACGGTGAGTCAACACAATATTGGTTGGCTTGAAAGTCTTACAGGTGGTCCTTGTTTAATGACATCTTGTTCAGCAACCATTCATATTTATGGGGATGCTGAACAAGTGGGACTTATGACCGTCTCAACACCTTGACATGTATGTGACTGCAATCTGGGCATTTGGCAACTGGTCCAGATCTCCAACCATCACAGGATTCCCACAGTCACATGATTGCAATTTGTGATGTGATCGTGAGAATCAGGCTCAGCAACAAGGCAACCTGAGAGTTCCGAGGGGGAAGAGGAAATGGAGCTGGCAGAGACAGAGAAAGAGGCGGAGCCTGGGCCATCCATCAGCCCTCAGATGGAGAGTCAACGGTCCCCAGGTCTGGAGGTGGCTGATGAAAAAGAGGAGAAACAGCAGAGTCCAGTGCCTGACGCGCGGATGTGCAGAAAGCAGAGGAGAGGAGAGCAGTGGAAATCCATGGGCTGATCCTTGGGTAGGAAAAGTCACCACTGCTAATGAAGCCCCACCCTAGCTCTGGGGATAAAAGGCAGGGCGGGGTCAGAGATGAATGGGTGTGGCAGACAACTACTCATCTTCCTACCAGATGGCTGTGTTAGCCTGCATTGAGAGAGCACTCCTAATTAAAGGAATCTTTGAGTGGAGATTTGTCGTGTTTGGGGAGCCGGGTCAGAACAGTGTCGCTTAGCATTCTGATCCCATTACCATCATTAAGTGAGGACCGTCTGTATGATCAGCGTGTGGAAGACTACATTTGAATGCCAGATAAACCAGACCCAAAATAGAGGATCAAGCTGTCTTGGGAATTCTGGGGATTGAAGTCCACACATCTTCAAGTTGCCAAGGTTGAGAAACACTGCCTTAAAATGAAAGATGAAAGAGGAACTTAACACACCAATGTTGTATTGTGTATCATCTTTGTCCCCAACCTCACTATTATCTGCCAAGCTTAGCGTAGGGACTGATACGCAGGAGAAGGAGGAGGAAGAATGATTCCCTTATGGAATCATCCATTCTGAAAGGGCAGCTCCCCAAACCAGAATATATATGAAAAAAATTAAAAATGCAGATTAAAATCGACAACAAAAGACCGACTAAAATCATTTAGGTGCCTGGAGAAAGAGATGCGTCTTGTAACTTGGCTAAACACTGACAGGCTGGCAAACAAACCCAGCTCCCAAGTGGGTCTTTTCACCAGTTCGGGTGAAGTGGTGGGATTCCAAAAAATGTACTACTGGTTCTCTGGGTGTGGTGTGGCTTTATGGGCGTGGCAGGGGAAGGATACTGCAAAATCTCCACTCCTTCCCCACCCCACTAACCTGCTCTCCAGCTCCGATCTCCTGTGCAGGGCAACAAAAGAATATCAGCTGGCAGGCTGGAAGGCAGCGGGGGCGAGGCCAGCCAATTTGCCGGTTCTCCAAACTACTCAAAATTTCTGCTACCGGTTCTCCAGAACCGGTCAGAACTGGCTGAAATACCACCTGTGGTTTCTATCAGTTGCAGCCTTCGGGTGCTTTGGAGAACAGGTTGAATACCCCACCCACCCTTAGATATTGGGAAACTGCTATCATGTCACTCCTAGTCCTCCTTTTTGTTAAACTAGACCCAACCCAATTCCTGCAACCATTCTTCGTATGTTCAAGTCAACCAATTTGTTCCATATGACACCTCCCTCCCCAGCCTTCAACCATGGTTAGAATTAATCCTAAGCAGACGTAGCCATGGATATGATGAAACTCAAATCTCTCCACTGGCGGGGCTGTGAGAACGACTGAACACGGGGTCACATAACCCTTCTTGCTTTGAAGAACTTGCCTCGAATCGCCAGTCCTTCGGCGGGAATGTGCATTCATCTTCTCCGCATTGAAAAATGCTTTGGGTGGTGCCCAGAAATGCATAACGACAAGGAATTGTAGTCTTGTGAGTCCCTTTCCCGCCAGCCTGTCTCCCTTATTAATGCCAAGTTACTCATTCCAGCTGAACGGCAGCCGGCCGGCCTGATTTGCATTCTGCCATTGTTATTGCTTTGAACTGGGCAAAAGAGTTATGTATGCAATCTCATGCATGAATCTTTAATTCAGGGTTTGGAAATCACAGTACTAACAATAGCAGGGAGGAAAGGAATAAAAAAAAGAGAAAGAGAGAGAGCCTGAGATGGAAGGGACGGGAAGCAGAGGTGTAATCTGACTCATCTTGACTTGACAGCTAAAACAGCTGGTGGCATGCTTTACACATCTTTCCTGGGGATGAAATTCATAATTTCCTCCTGCCCTCTAAGCACTGAATGAAATTTGCAGCTGCTCTCACCTTTGACTTCCTCTCTCCAGTAGAGAAGATGGGTGGGAAGAGGGCCCTCCCGCCGGAAGTCCATTTTTTTCTAGCACAAAGTAGAAGATATTCTGCTTTGTAACCAAGCAGAGGTGGTATATTTAGTCAGTTCTGACAGCTTCTGGAGAACGGGAGCGGATATTTTGAGTGGTTTGGAGAATTGGCAAATAGGCTGGCCATGCCCCCACTGCCTCCCAGCCTCCCAACTGATCTTCTTTTGTTGCCCTGAACAGCAGAACAGAGCTAGAGAGCAGGTTAGTGGGGTGGGGAGGGAATGGGGATTTTACAGTATCCTTCCCATGCCACACCCATCAAGCCACACCACGCCCACAGAAACCGGTAGCAAAAAATTTTGAATTCCACCACTCATGAAAACTAACCAAGGAGAGAAGCAACTCTAGAACTAAGGAGAAATTTCCTGAAAGTGAGAACAATTAACTTGTGGGACATGTGTTATTCAAAATCTCCATTCCCACCCAACTCTGGGGCCAGCCAGAGGTGGCATTTGCTGGTTCTCCGAACTACTCAAAATTTCCACTACCAGTTCTCCAAACTCCAAAGTTTTCTTGGAGACTGGGAAGGGTCCATTTCCAACCTTCTGGTGGGTCCAATAGGCCCATTTTCCATCCTCCCCAGGCTCCAAAGGCTTTCTAAAATCCTGGGCAGGGCACAAACGGCCTCCCCCACCCCCAGGAGGCCCTCCAGAGGCCATAAACGCCTTCCCAGAGCCTCCGAAAATCAGCTGGCCAGCGTGTGCATGCTCACTGGAGGGAGCTGGGGCAACAAGTTTCATGCCCACAGGTATGGCTATGCATGCCACCTGTGGCACGTCCGCCATAGGTTCGCCATCACAGATCTAGTTGGTTTCCCGCATTGCCCTGATTGGAAAAGAAAACACAAGGACCTGTAAGGCATTGTCTTCTTCTACAGGATTTTTAATTGCTGGTTTTAACTCTGAATTATAATTGATAATTTTACTTCTTGTGCCAGGTTTAATTGCGACTTTTAATGCCCTGCTTTTAAATATTGCTGTTCCGTTGCTGTTGTAGTCACCCGGGAGACTTTGTCGTAGGAAGGGCGGGGGGGGGAATACAAAAATCAATGTTTGCTCCAGCCTCAAAGAAGGGTAGATCCACCTGCTTAACAACACAACGGCCCACTCGGCCAAGATCAGCTGCTTCTGTCAAGGACGGGTTGTTTCTTTCATTAGTTTGCATTGATCCAGGGATATTTATAAGGCTCCAATCAGCTTGTCACACCAGCACAAAATCTTGTTTGAAGGTAGCCATTAAACCAAGAATCGTAGCGGCCGCCCCAATTATTATTCTGCGGTTTGGTATTTCGGTAGCCCAGACCTATCTTGGAGACATTTAATCAAGCATCAGCACTTCATTGATGGTGTCTTCCAAATCCCTACAACAACCGACTGTTACGCCATCTTGGATATTTTGCCTGTCACACTTTTTTAATATTCTGCTATCCATTTTCTATTGTGGGAAAATTGGAGGGGCGGGGGGTTGTATGGAGTTAGACGCTATGTAGCCATAACAACATTCTTTCTAGAAAGCCAAGGTCATCCTTTATCTTTGCACCTCTGCACCTGACCGGAACTGGATGGGTGGAACTGCCAGCATGGCAGTGGGAGATTGGACCATGGGATGGGTTTGTGGGGTGTGGGGGCAGGATCTTGAACTTTCAACTGGGTGGGGGAAACTGGGAAGGTTTCAGATTCGGGTTTTCCCAGATGTGCCAACATGGCTCTCTTCACCAATGGGAACTTTGAGCAATGCTTTGCCTCGGACTCTGATTTAATTTCGGATGCTATTTGGAACGCTGACACCTGCTTTCCAATTCTGGCTAAAATAAATAAATAAAAGGACGCCAAGATTAAAGTCTGCAGAACAAACTCACTGGTGCTTCCCTGGCACAAATACTGGCTTAAGATCTAGGCTTCAGGTGAGCAGAGAAATCCAGATGAGCAGAAAGGGGGTAATTATTTTTCGCGGAAGAATGCAGGTGAAATCTTTGTGCTTTCGTCAAATCTCACCCAGCTGGGCCAGATCAAGGAAGCAAAATGAGACGGATTTTGGTACGATGTCACTCGTCATCCTGGCATCTCTTGGTGTCAATATAGAACCTTGGAAGCTGCGAAGAACAATGTCTCACTCTCCATTATTAGCGAGTCCCTTGAAGTGGAGATTCTGAATGAGCTGAAATGTTTCTTCCTAGGTTTATATGCCTCCTGGGCTCAATTATGGGGTGGAATGGACTCTTGATTCCCAGAAGGAAGGGGCTGCATTCCAGAGGAATAAGAGATAGCAAAGTTTAGATTGGTTGGGTGGAAGAGCTTCAAATTAACTCCTTCTTAAAAAGAGTTGACTAACTTGCACATCACAGCTTCTTGCTGTTCTCCTCCGGGGAACATTAATTGATTAGTGGATGTACATGCCATAAAATGACCTTCCCATGTTTGCTCCCTCTTCCTCCAGCATTCAAGTATCTACTCTGCTCCACCAGGTGGCAGGCTTTGAAATGCAAATCCAAGAAGGTGACTAGATAAACCTTTGGCTATCACAGAAGCGTCCTGCATCTTTGTTTAAAAGGGTCACTTTGGTGAGCATTGAACACACAGCTGTTCCCAACCAAGGACAGCAATGCCAAAGAAACCACACCTACCCAACAAGTAATGGTTGTCAAAGCTTTTGTGTCTGGAGCAGTGGTGAAATTCATTTTTTTTATTACCGGTTCTGTGGGTGTGGCTTGGTGGGCATAGTGTGGCTTGGTGGGCGTAGCTTGGTGGGCGTGGCAGGGAAAAATACTGCAAAATCTCCATTCCCACCCCACTCTGGGGCCAGCCAGAGGTGGCATTTGCTGGTTCTCCAAACTACTCAAAATTTCCACTACCGGTTCTCCAAACTACTCAAAATATCTGCTACCGGTTCTCTAGATCAGTGGTCCCCAACCCCCGGTCCGCGGACCGGTGCCGGGCCGTGGAGTACCTGGCACCGGGCCGCGCAGCGGCCGGGGGCCATGATCGCTGCAGCGGCCGGGGGCCATATTTGCAACTTTGTAGTCCTCATGAACGCGCCCTTTCTCTGCCCCCCCCGCCGCCCCAGATGTGCGGGGCTGGGGGGGCGAGGGGAGGCCCGATCTCCCCCCCGCCCTCTTGCTCTGCTCGCCCCGGGAGGGAGGGGGCGGCGGCGGCGGCCTCGGCCCGAACTTGGGATGCTGCTGGCGGAGGCTGCCTGGGAGACGAAACTTTGTCCGCGGACTCACCCGGCCCGCCTGCCCCGTGGAATGACGAGGGGGGGGCAGGAGGGGGCGGCGGCGCTGCATTTTCCTCCCAAGGAGAAACTAAGGTTGCGGGGGGGAGGGGCGCAGCGCGGCCGTTTCGGGGGAACTTGGGGAGCTTCGCCGTTCCGAGAGGCGCTTCGCGCGCAGCCCCACCCAGGTGGGAGATGTTTTCCTCCGCCGAGGCGGGGAGGGGAGGCTTTACGTAAGACTCGCGGCGCAGCTCTGCCCCCCCTCCTGGAGTGTCACCTGCCTCCCGCCCCTCCCCCCCGCCGCTCCGCCGAAGCGCTTTTTGTGTCAGGCCGGCGGGGCTCTCGGGGACCCTTCGGCCGCAGCCCGCCTTCTCCCCCTCTTCCCTTCATGGAGCGCGGCGCGGAGGCCCACCCCCTCGGAAGCAGCCGGCCTCCGCCGCGCCAGCCGCCCGCCCGCCCGAAGTAGGACACAGGGCCATCTTTTTCCCCCGCCAAACTGCAGCGAGGAAAAAGGGCTGCCCGAGCGAGCGGATCGCGGGGTCGGTTCCCCCTCCCTTCCCCTGGCGGCCGAGGAGGAGGAGGCGGGGCGGCCTCGCGGGCTGTCAGCCTTGGCGTGAAGGAAGCCCCCCCCCCCTGCGGAACGCGCGCCCAGGATGGCCGCCTTCCCACCCGCCGGTCCGGAAGGCCGAGGGAGGCTCGTCTGACTGGTCCGCGGCGATAAAAAGGTTGGGGACCACTGCTCTAGATTACTTGAAATTTCCGCTACTGGTTCTCCGAACTACTCAAAATTTCCACTACCAGTTCTCCAAACTACACAAAATATCTGCTACTGGTTCTCCAAACTACTTGAAATTTCCACTACCGGTTCTCCAAACTACTCAAAATTTCCACTACTGGTTCTCCAAACTACTCAAAATTTCCACTACCAGTTCTCCAAACTACTCAAAATATCTGCTACTGGTTCTCCAAACTACTTGAAATTTCTGCTACTGGTTCTCCGAACTACTCAAAATTTCCACTACTGGTTCTCCAAACTACTCAAAATATCTGCTACCGGTTCTCCAGAACCTGCTGGATTTCACCCCTGTTCTGAAGGTCTTAACAATTCCAGAAGGACCCAGGAAGAATGCCAAAACCACTTTCACACAAAATGAACTCTATTGTTATCTCCCTGATTGAATCCGATGGAAGAGGAATGGCTTTGCAAGCTTCTTCCAAAAGGGGGGGGGAGGAGAATTTTGGAGACATTCTCGTGGTGAATTATGGTCATTAAGGTCTGAATGAGAAGGTGCAAACATCATGTCTTTTGTTATGCCGTTGGCACTTTGTGGATTTTCCCTGGCTTCTCACACTTTGGGCCAAATCAAAAGAAGACCTCAAGAGGAATCCACTCTGGGTCTTCTCGGGCGGCCATGCTTCTATCACCAAAAGAGGAGACTCCTACCATTAAGAAATGGTTGGAGATGTTCTCCTTCCCCTGGAGATGTTTGTAGAAATGGCGTTCCCAGTTTGTCACCCACTGAAGTCTGGTGGAAGATCCCATAGGCCATTTATAGATAGTCCTTGACTTATGACCATTACGGTTATAAGTCATGATGGCCATGAACCAGTCATGCGTTGACCAACCTAATTTTAGACCATTAATTTTTGGAGGCCATTAAGTGAATGCAGCCTTTGTAAAGCTGCTATTGGCCCGTTTTCCCGAAAACAAGAAATAAATGTTGGTTTTCAATTAAATATGTCATAAAATTCGGTCATGTGACTGTCCGGGAGGGAAGCCATTGGAACTTTGGAAGTGGGCCATAAATATCCCTGGGGAGGCCTGTTGTAAATTTGAACTCTGCTAATTGACTTCTCGTAATTGACTTCTCGTAATTCACGTCTTGTAATTGACTTCTTGTAATTGACTTCTTGTAATTGACTTCTCGTAATTGACTTCTCGTAATTGACATCTCATCAAGGATTCTCAATATTCCATCCTTATACAACCTGGTGTTGAGACTACAAGCCCCAGGATTCCCAGGGCCTCTTCCAGTGACCAGGTTCTGTCTGAGCAGCTTGAGGATGGAAGGCAGCGGGCAGAGGGTTAACTCTTGGCCAGGGGAGCAGAAAATGAGATTCCAGTTATTAGTTGATTTATTGCCCTTTCCTCCATCTGCATTCAGGACTCGGAAGAAAATGTTCCACTCCAGAGCATTAAGCATTTTCGAAAGAGCAGGAACATTAAAAATTGAAATCATAAAATAGACATGTAAATATAGTGGAGGTAGATGGGGTGAGTAAGCCAGCCAGCCAGCTAGCCAATCCCACCACTGCTGTGGCTGGCGGATCTAAGTTGGAATCTCTTACCCGGATAGAAATGGAGAAGAACATGGCACCAGCTGGTCCATCAAGGTTCATATTGTCCACGCGTCTGGCCACTTGTCTTGGGAATCTCCTGCATTTGGTAAGACCACACTTGGAATGCTGCACCCCCTTTTGGTCACCACAATATAAAAAAGATGTTGAGACTCTGGAAAGAGTGCAGAGAAGAGCAACAACGTTGATTAGGGGACTGGAGGCTAAAACGTACGAAGAGTGGTTGCAAGAATTGGGTACGTCTAGTTCTAAAGAAAAGAAGAGCTAGGGGTGACAGGATAGCAGTGTTGCAATATCTAAGGAGCTTCCACAAAGAAGAGGGGCTTAATCTATTCTTCAAATCACCTAAGGTGGAACCAGAAGCAGCGGATGGAAACTAATCAAGGAGAGAAGCAACCTAGAACTAAGGAGAAATTTCCTAACCGTGAGAACAATCAATCAGTAGAACAGCTTGCCTTCAGAAGTTGTGGGTGCTCCAACACTGGTGGTTTTTCAAGAGGAGATTGGATGATCTGACATGGTGTAGGGTCTCCTACTTGAGCAGGAGATTTCATTAGAAGACCTCCAAGGCCCCCTTCCCACTCTGCTTTTCTCTTCTGTTAAGTTTTATGGATGTTCTTCTAATTTGTTGATTGTTGGGAGCTGCCCTGTGTCGCAGAGAGTTGGGTAGGATACATGTTTCATCAACTTATCTTTATTATCATGCTTGACGTTGTTAATTCTTCATCTTCTTTATTTCCTCCTAAGAGCCCTTTGAGTTCAACTCTATTGTGGCTCTCGATCAAAAGGCAGATTTGCAACAAAGACTTAGTCAAAAGTCCTGGAGGGAAGAAGGCAGAAAGAGCTTTCTATTCAATTGGACACTATTGTATTCAATTCTTCTTCTTCTTCTTCCCCTTCCCCCTCCCACTCCCCCTCCCCCTTTCAGCTGACTGTTATCTGCAGTTCAGCGGTTCTAATCTCACCGGCTCAAGGTTGACTCAGCCTTCCATCCTTCCGAGGTGGGTGAAATGAGGACCCGGATTGTTGTTGGGGGCAATATGCTGACTCTGTAAACCGCTTAGAGAGGGCTGAAAGCCCTATGAAGCGGTATATAAGTCTAACTGCTATTGCTATTGCTATTGCTATTGCTATTGCTATTGCTATCTATCTATCATCTATCTATCTATCTGTCTATCTGTCTATCTATCTATCGGATTGTTGGGGGCGATATGCTGACTCTGTAAACCGCTTAGAGAGGGCTGAAAGCCCAATGAAGCGGTATATAAGTCTAACTGCTATTGCTATTGCTATTGCTATTGCTATCTATCTATCATCTATCTATCTGTCTATCTGTCTATCTGTCTATCTGTCTATCTGTCTATCTATCTATCGGATTGTTGGGGGCGATATGCTGACTCTGTAAACTGCTTAGAGAGGGCTGAAAGCCCTATGAAGCGGTATATAAGTCTAACTGCTATTGCTATTGCTATTGCTATTGCTATCTATCTATCATCTATCTATCTATCTGTCTATCTGTCTATCTATCGGATTGTTGGGGGCTATATGCTGCCTCTGTAAACTGCTTAGAGAGGGCTGAAAGCCCTATGAAGCGGTATATAAGTCTAACCGCTATTGCTATTGCTAAAAAATGTAGTCGTAAGTCTACAACGTATGCAGGGCTCGTCAAAGAAATTTGCATCTTTTTTTTTTTTTTTTTTTTACAAAAAATCAGATTCGACTCTCGGGAAGAGCAGAACTTCTTCTGTTAGATTCCGATTCTCTCTTTCTGCTTGGAGTAGCAGATGGAGACCCAAATATCCCCTCCTCCCCCCCCCATTCTCCCCCCTGTACACTAATTCTGTGGGAGGAACAAGCTGAGTTATTGGCCCCAAATCACCCGGCGAGCTTGTAAGATCCGAAGTGGACTCCAGTCTGGAATCTCCCCAGTCCTTGGCCAATAACTTAAAGCACTTTTACTACCCTGGAAATTGGAATAAATAAAAACTCAAATGCCCTCTGATTTAATACACCAATAACATTGATTTATTATTCCAAGTTCCGTCTAGCAGTCGGAGAACTCCCGCGACATAAAAAGCAGACGGAGCTGCTCGGAGGTTTGTTTTCAGAGGCAGAAGAATGTCATCGGGCCCTGAAATGATGCTAGATCTCCTTCCCCTAGAGGCGGGGGGGGGGGGCTAAGAGGGCAGGGCTGGCCCAAAGTCACCTGGGTGATTTTCATGTCTAGGTTGTGCTAGAACTCACGGTCTCCTAAGGATTAGGCCAAAGCCATCCCGCTGGTTTTGGTCTCTAAGGCGGAACTAGAACTCACCGTCTCCTGGTGATTGGTCCAAAGTCATCCAGTTGGCTTCCGTGCCTAAGGCAGAACTAGAACTCACCATCTCCTGGTGATTGGTCCATAGTCACCCAGTTGGCTTTCGTGCCTAAGGCACGAAAGAACTAGAACTCACCATCTCCTGGTGATTGGTCCAAAGTCACCTAGTTGGCTTTCATGCCTAAGACAGAACTAGAACTCACCATCTCCTGGTGATTGGTCCAAAGTCACCCAGGTGGCTTTCATGTCTAAGGTAGAACTAGAACTCACCACCTCCTGGTGATTGGTCCAAAGTCACCCAGTTGGCTTTCGTGCCTAAGGTAGAAGTAGAACTCACCATCTCCTGGTGATTGGTCCAAAGTCACCCAGTTGGCTTTCATGCCTAAGATAGAACTAGAACTCACATCTCCTGATTATTGGTCCAAAGTCACCCAGTTGGCTTTCATGCCTAAGGCAGAACCATAACTCACCATCTCCTGGTGATTGTCCAAAGTCACTCAACCAGCTTTGATGACTAAGGCAGGACTAGAACTCCTCATCTCTTTGTTTCTAACCTGGGTTGTCTTCACCACCAGACTAGACTGACATTTTTAGTCCTACTCTCCAGATTTCAAACAAAATTCTCTATCCAAGCAAACTAAACTCAACGGCTTCTCTTCCGTCCCATGCCTGAACAAACTTAACATGGTTTCCCCACCATTGGGTCAGTGTTCTCAACTTAGCAAGGACCTTAAAGGCCTTGGATGAATACAGCAATCATGGCAATAATCATCCATACAATTTCTGCAATTGTGGCTGTTGGATAAGGGGAAAAAAAACCCCAACAACCACCGATGTTCTCCTTGCTCAGCCCCCTAATTGGCCAATTCACATCTTGCATGATTGCGAACATGTACAGTATCTGGGGGTGGTGAGCATGGCAAGGGGAAGATCCTTCCGATGACCCAGTTCTTCAAAGCTGTCCAAGAAGAAGACAATCTTAGGAGAGATACTGATGAGTGCAAGCCAGCTTCCCAATGTCCACGTAACCATTGTAATTACAAGCTTAGAGTATAATCAGGGCTATAATGTCTGTAACAAGTACCATATAATGAGTAATGGAGTTGCTGAAAGGTTTTCTAATTACTTTGGTATGCGAGTGGCTAGAAAACACCTAGCATTGTTTGGAAATAGCTGTTCTAATTTTCTTAAGATGGACCGTCAGCAACTCTTCTTTCAAGCTGACCATGTCAGGCCCCACAAACCAAGAATGACGTGTGGAATTACTGCTCAACAGTTTCTTTAGGATTATCCGCCTAGAGATGGAATCTTGCCGGACTAAAACTACTTCCTGCATAATTATAGATATACTCTGTCAACTGCTAGGATGGGGATATCTTCTCTCTCTCTCTCTTCCTATCTACCAGGCATTCCAAGATGGGCTACATCTTTGCCCTTTGGGAAGCCGCTTCTCCCTTCTGGGACTCCAGGCTGCATTCCACCACTGACTACCAAGTATAGATAAATGGAGGGGTTCACCGACAAAACCACGCTCGACTAAACCGCGCCCGATTAACCGCGTCGCTGACGTCATCAACAGGGTGACAACAGCGCGGAGACAGAAGCACGCTGTAAACCCTAAACCTAAAATTAACCCCTAAACCTAAACCTAACCCCCCTAAACCTAATCCTAAACCTAACCCTTAACCTAACCCTAAACCTAACCCTAAACCTAACCCTAAACCTAACTCTAAACCTAATCCTAACCCTTAACCTAACCCTAAACCTAACCCTAACCCTTAACCTAACCCTAAACCTAATCCTAACACTTAACCTAACCCTAAACCTAACCCTAATCCTTAACCTAACCCTAAACTTAACCCTAAAGCTAACCCTTACCTTAAGTTGAATCGGCTTGCTTTCAAAGCGCTATTTAAAGTGCCCTTCTTTCTCCGCGCTGGCTGTTGTCGCCCTGTTGATGACGTCAGCGACGCGGTTTAATCGGGCGCGGTTTAGTCGGGCGCGGTTTTGACGGGTCACGAAATGGAGGAACTGATGATGCTACCTAACTGGTTAGTCCAACGTCTGCAGGAAAACCACCAAACTCAGAGAGCCACCAAGGACCCGTAGGACTAATCAGCCTTTCTGTCATGCATCAACTTGAGTCCAATCTAATTCTGCAAAGGTTTGAACAATCTTGAGAGATCTAGAACATTTCATTGGGGAGGGAGTCACAAGGGGCAAGCATTACTCGAGAACGGATGTCTTACAAGTGATCCAGGCAGCACCTTGAAATAAATTACAATCCATGTTTCCACAAGTGACGGAATTAAATTATTGGGCCCTTTGCTAAAAGCTGGGTGGGGGGATATGATTTGTTCTAGAGTCATCAACTGTCTACTTTTCTCAGTCTCACAAGCAGCTTTTTGAGGTTCTTTATGGGCCACATGAGCACAAATCCAAAGATGATTCCGGGCTGGGAAACCATCATTGACTCATGCAGATTAAGATTAATTAAGGGGCGGTGGTCCTTGGAGAGGAATGAAAAGAGCTGGAGCTTAAGATCCTGGGCTTTAGAAGAAGGAGGGCACTATCACAGTGGGAGGAAGAGTTTTGGATGTTTGAGACTCTAAAGTTAATCAGCGAACTCCTTGGTTGCCAGGATCACAATGAGAACAGAAGGCAAAATGAGGCTTTGCCATGCTCATTTTCTATGCAACAAATGTTTGATTCTGTCTAATCTCACACTGTACCAAGCTACCCCATAGCTTTCTTTAATTAAAAGCACACTTGTGGTTATCGGGACTTGTTAACTCTGGATTCTGATTCCAATCTGAAAGCATAGCGCAATGCAGCAACAGAGTTGGCCAAAATTCTCCAGGGTATACTAGAAAGAAAGAAAGAAAGGAAGGAAGGAAGGAAGGAAGGAAGGAAGAAAGAAAGAAAGAAAGAAAGAAAGAAAGAGGAAGGGAAGGGAAGAAGGGAAGATAAAGCGGAGGAAGGGGAAGAAAAGAAAAGGAAGGGGAGGAAAGGAAAGGGAAGAGGTGGGAAGGGAAGGGAAGGGAAAGGAAGGCAAGGGAAGGGAAGGAAGAGAAAGGAAAGGAAAGGGAAAAAAGAAAGGGAAAGGAAAGGGAAGGGAAGGAAAGTTTGGAAGAGACCTTAAAAGATTTTCTATTCAAACCCACTGCTCAAGCAGGAGACTATAACACTTTGGGCAAATGTCGTCTTAAAATCCTCCAGTGATAGAGAAGAAATGAAGGAAGGGAGGAAGGGAGGGAGGGAGGGAGGGAGGGAGGGAGGGAGGGAGGGAGGAAGGCAGGCAGGCAGGCAGGCAGGCAGGCAGGCAGACAGACAGACAGACAGACAGACAGACAGAGACAGACAGATATTGGCTGAATTGCTGGTCTCCCCAAAATAGGTTGTGACCATAACCAATTCCTAAAGAGAGATTCTGTATGAAGCCTATTTAGGGACCTTTCCAACTCACAATGTCCCAACTTCTGTTAAAAAAACCGAAATGCCAAACTTTCAGCCCTCTTATCAAATTCAACCAATCTCTGCTGAGCCACTTATCTCGGAGCCGAACTCCCACCACAACAACGTGCAAGGATGACCTTTTATTCGACCAGCGATGAGAAGAAATCTGCATGGGAGGAGGGATTTCCACGCAGGAGAAAGTTGAGAACCGAGTCATCCGTTTGCAAATTGTCCACAATGGAGAATATATAACGTGCAACGGAACTTGCGAAAACCCACCCCTTCAAAGTAGTTAGAAGTGGTTAGAAGTAGTTGACCTGAAGACATCTTCATTCCTGCCCACTGGATTACCCTGGGAGCATCCAGAATCCACCCCTTGCTAATCAAGGCTTCTTCCAACCGACTAATTACTGCAACCCCCCCCCCCAAAAAAAACCCCTCAGCATTCAGTTAAATTACTGCAATTCCCTCCCCTCGCTTCA
Source organism: Thamnophis elegans (assembly GCF_009769535.1). NCBI lineage: Eukaryota > Metazoa > Chordata > Lepidosauria > Squamata > Natricidae > Thamnophis > Thamnophis elegans. The sequence goes on along the minus strand of NC_045556.1, from coordinate 3,922,659 downwards.
CGAAAAGGAATTCAAACCAAATTGCTAGCCTCCCACATACATTTTCAGAAGAGGAAGTGCGGGAGTTGAACTGCTGGAAAAAAATGTGGCCAGTTGCTGAAAAGAAGAGTTGCAAAGCGGACCAGACCATCAATTATGGTCATAAGTTGAAGGCTCTACCTGTCCATGCTTAGAGTAGAGACGTTAACGTCCAGGGTTAGAGCATGTACAACTTCTGGAGGCAAGTCAATTCCACTGATTCATTGTTCTCCCTGTTAGGAAACTTCTCCTTAAATTCTAGGTCGAATCTCTCTCCTTCAGAAGTCTCCATCCATTGCTTCTTGTTGTGCTTTATGGAAAGATTTCCCCCCTCCAGCTCCACTCTTACCATCAGGTGTTCAGAAGCACCTGCACCCAGCTTGAAAGGCGCAACTCAAGAGGGAATGTAAGAGGAATGTATTTAACAAGAATGAACACAGAATATGGCCCATGGAGACCTCTGCGAAAATTAATCTGATCATCCCTGTTCTCCTATTTTAATTAATGTGTTCCCAAGACTCAGCCGAGAACCTCCACACACTGCAGGCCCCCATAATAAGACATGCGTGCTTCTCCTCTTTCTGAGGGCTGAGGATTTATGTTCTCGGCACATGAATGAAACAAGGGCATTGCTACAACCACCACATCTGGGGAACCCCACACACTTCTTACTTTGCATGCTTAGTGCACATAAAGCGGAGGAATTTCTTCAAAATGCTGCCAATGCCATCATGGCTTTGGATCGCACTGCGGGTGTCCTTGGATGGGAGGTTGCCATTGGTTCATTCCAATGGCAACCAACCAATGGGCGTGGTGTCCTCCCTCCCCATCCATCCAATTCCATTCCCTGACTCTTTTCATTCACCTTTCAGTCCTGATGTACTTGCAAACTGGCCTGCTCGATATCTCGGCACCTCCTGGGCTTCTGCCCTCAAAGGAAGAACGTTGTGCATGAAGACTTGAATGCCCAGAAAATCGTAGGGACCAACCTGTGGCCTCTCTAAACCATTTCTTTGTGAGGCCTTTTGTAGCCACAACTGTCACAAACAGCCGTGTGCCCTCATGCTATTTTGAACCAGGACAGACCCACAAACTATGTGGAGTTCAGCCTTAACAAGGGCTTAATATGAGCTTTCATGAACAAGCCTTCTCCGCTCTGTTTGTGTGTGTGTGTGTGTGTGTGTGTGTGTGTGAGAGAGAGAGAGAGAGAGAGAGAGAGAGAGAGAGAGAGAGAGATAAGCAGAGACAAAGAGAGGCAGAAATGGAGAGAGAGAAAGAGAGGGAAGGTGGAGGGGAAGAGTGGGAGAAAGAGAAAGAGGCAGAGAGAAAGAGAGAGAGGGAGAGAGAAAGAGAGGCAGAAAGTGAGAGAGAGAAAAAGAGAGGGTTGGTGGAGGGGAACCGGGAGAGTGGGAGAAAGAGAGAGAGAGAAAGAGGCAGAGAGAAAGAGAAAGAGAGAGAAGGAGAGAGAAAGAGTGGCAGAAATGGAGAGAGAGAAAGAGAGGGGAGGTGGAGGGGAAGAGTGGGAGAAAGAGAGAGAGAAAGAGGCAGAGAGAAAGAGAGAGAGGGTGAGAGAAAGAGAGGCAGAAAGGGAGAGAGAGAAAGAGAGGGTTGGTGGAGGGGAAGAGGGAGAGAAAGAGGGAGAAGGGAAGAGGGGGAGAAAGAGAGAGAGAAAGAGGCAGAGAGAAAGAGAGAGAGGGAGAGAGAAAGAGAGGCAGAAAGAGAGAGAGAAAGAGAGGGTTGGTGGAGGGGAAGAGGGAGAGGGAGAGAGTGGGAGAAAGAGAGAGAGAAAGAGGCAGAGAGAAAGAGAAAGAGAGAAAGGGAGAGAGAAAGAGTGGCAGAAAGAGAGAGAGAGAAAGAAAGGCGGGAGGGGAAGAGGGAGAGAAAGAGGAAGGGAGAGAGAGAAAAAACACTCAAGGGTTCTAGATATTTCATGCACGCCATGCTTTTTGACCTCTTCCACCAATCTTGATTTTCCCTCCTCCCCCCTGGAAATCTTAAAGTGTAATCCCACTTAACTCCTAATTCCTGCTATATGAGATTATAAATTAATCCTTGGAGCTTGAAGGCTAAGTGTCAGCAGAGATGAATGAGATCTCTGACAATGATTACTTCTCTTTTTCCTTATGCAGGGAAGGAAGGACAGTTAACCCTCTCCTTACGTTTTCATCCCAGCAAAAGACAGGAAGATCCCTTTGGGAAAGACGAGATTAGAGCTCGCCTTTACCCAGGACTAAGAAAAACCGAAGTCCAGCGATTCTAACTCCCAAATACACAGAGGAGAAGGACAGCTCAAACACAAAGCCTAATTGTTGTGGTCCACTGGCAGCCCGTGGAGCTGGCAGAAGAGCATCTGGGACTTATGTGCTGCCTCTGGAGTCTCCAGAGTTTCACATCAATGAGGCAGAGGAACAGGGGGAGCCTGTTCCCAGTGCGCGCATGCACAGAGCTGCCAGAAGGCAAGAACAGTTAAGACAGAAGGGATGACTTGGGAGTAAGGCTTGGAGGTGATTGGCCCCTCCCATAGGACATACAGGAGGAGCAAAGGCATGGGGGCCTTTGCAGGAAGCAGCTTGGTTCATGCTGGTCAGTTTACCTTCTGAAGCTCCGTTTTGACTCTTTGCTCCATGTGGTCTTGCCAAGCTAAGTGCCATTTAAGTCTTTGGCAGCGTTTCAAGGAAGATAAAGTTGGATGCTTATCAGCCTTATCCCGAAGGACTTTGGCAGCCTACTGTAGGACTTTTTCCTACTTTTGGGGACTCACGATGGGCTGTGAATAATTCCACAGCCTTTGAAATAAAAAGAGGGTTTGGGGGACTAAACGCGTACTTTTTACGGTCTCAGGAAGTCTGGGTCAGAACACTAATCTTAGTTTAGTTTATTAGTTTTGTATGCCACCCACTCCCGGAGGACTACGGGCGGCTTACAATAAACAGGGAGGGGGGATAAATAAGACAATACAACAGTTTAAAAATTACACCAACATTCATAATTGAAGTGGGGCTGGATACTTCAACTGCCCCAGGCCTGCCGGAACAGCCAGGTCTTAGTAGCTTTACGGAAGGCCGGGAGGGTAGTAAGGGTCCGGATCTCAGCAGGGAGATCATTCCAGAGGGCTGGAGCTTCAACAGAGAAGGCCCTCCCCCGGGGGTCACCAGCCGACATTGGCTGGCAGATGGAATCCGGAGAAGGCCTAGTCTGTGCGATCGAATCGGTCTTTGGGAGGTAATTGGCAGGAGGCGGTCTCTCTTGACATCCCAGAACAATTTTTAGGAAGGGTTCATCCCTGACAGCTGTAGGACATGTCTCTTCTCCAAACCAATCGGGACCTAGACCACTGGTTTCCACCAAACATCTTGTCACACCTGAGCTTCCCCTTGAAAAAGCAGGATTTTTCATTCATGGAAAAAAACAACTTGTGGCGAGCCATCTCTTGTGCTTTCTTCAGCTTGGCAAAGTCCTAATAAACATACATCACGGAATGTGTGCTAATGACCTTTGGAAGAGCAGAAAAGCAGGAGGTCTTGAGGTGAGGAGGACAGCTTCTTCAAGCCATCGTTGACAGGGAATCAATAAATAAGCCAAGTCAGGATATTTTCCGTAACCTTCACAAGGACCGTGCATACGAGGGAAGGCATAATTACCTGTATAAATTGTAACAAGTGGGAGGCTTCTGAGCTGTCAATAAATCTTGATTCTTATGAACCTCACTCCCGTGCACTCAAGATTGACTGCAGCCAGTCTTAATTGCAAGGAGCAGCTGGGTCGCGGGCAACGTGGGTCCCTCAATGTGGAATAATGTTTGAAAGATCTTGACCCCGGATGCTCTCCATCAGTGGTTCCTTCCCAAGGACCTTGGGCCACGGAAGAGAGTCGTGAAGCAGCAATTATCTGGCCAAGAGTAGATTCAGGTTCAAGGGATGTGACTCCACTTTAATATTTGAGGAAGGCATGGACCAGCCTAAGGCTGCCTTGATGGTTGATGGTGTCCTTCAGCCAGAAGTTAGCGGCCAGGAAGATAGAGGACAAAACCCAAGACCAAAGAGCCAAACTTGGCAGAAGTTTGATCTTCCCCGACATCCACGAAACCTTATCTGGTCATTCCCAGGGGAAGGCAAGCACTGTGGGGAGATTCTTGTAAGATAGGTGGTGTTATGGCCCAGCAGGAGCCGTTGGAGCTGCCACCAGACTCCGACAGTGAGGGGTCCTATGAGTCGGCTCTGGAGGATGTGGTGGACCCTGGACAGGGTTCCAACTCCGAGCAGGGCGCAGAGAGGCTGGTTGGCCACCAGGAGGCGCCAGAGCCTTGGACCAGTGAGGAGGAGACAAGGGAGAGTGATCCGGACGCCAGCAGTGAGTTGTTCCTGGATGCCCAGCACCAAAGAGCTAATAGGCATCAGGAACAGTTGCGCAGTTACAGGAGGTAATTGCACTCAGCTGGTGGTCATTAGGCTCCTCTCCAGACTATAAAAGGACTGCTTGTGCATATGCCCCTCTTGCAGAAGTCAACGCAGGAACTAATGCAAGAGAACATTATTGTGAGCCTGGCAGGCTGGATTGCTGCCAGGGCTTATCTGTGCTGGATTGCTGCCCCGGCTTATCTATGCCGGTTTGCTGCCAAGGACCTGTCTGTTTGTTAGTAAATTCCGTAAAGTATCTTTGGCTCGGAGTGTGCTTTGGTATGGAATGAGGGGGGTCAGAGCAGGTGGTAAGTAATAAAGTTCCTGACTTTTGATATTCGCAAGTGGCTCTTGTTTCTTGCATTTGACGTTCGCTTAGGCACAGTCCGGAATCCTCGTTTCGAATGTTCTTGTAAGCCCTCTGAAGTGGTGACCACATAATATGTGACCTCTTTCAATCCCCACCTCCCATTTCCCCACAATAGAAAATGCAAAGCAGAATAGCCGAGGTGGCGCAGTGGTTAGGGTGCAGTACTGCAGGCCACTTCAGCTGACTGTTATCTGCAGTTCAGCGGTTCTAATCTCACCGGCTCAGGGTTGACTCAGCCTTCCATCCTTCCGAGGTGGGTGAAATGAGGACCCAGACTGTGGGGGCGATATGCTGACTCTGTAAACTGCTTAGAGAGGGCTGAAAGCCCTATGAAGCGGTATATAAGTCTAACTGCTATTGCTATTGCTATAATAAAAGTGTGGCAGGCCAAAGACCCAAAGGAAAAGATGGCCGCAGGCCTGGCATTTGCAGTGAAAGATGCAACCATTCTCGGTGGTGACCAAGAAGGAGAAGCCTCTGGCGTTGCATTTCCTCCTCTCCCCCGACCCCTCCCGTGACACACAGAGCATGCTCAGACCTGAGATGATGGGCAAAAGAAGGGGTTAATTGGGGAGCAGCCTGGTCTCCAGACCTGGTGATAAATTAGCCCAGGGATGCCGGCATTTCATGCAGCTGCTTTTTCCTCTGCCACGTATGACAATGTGATTAATTTTCTCTGCCAATTAAGCTCATTTATCATTGCCACGTGACGGCTGTTTGTAGCCCGCAGGAAGGGAAGGCAAGGAGACTTGGAGGAAAGGGAAGGAGGGAAGATGGTAGAGAAGGAAACTGAGGCCAGAAAGGGGGGGAGTTAGGTGACCAAAAGGGAGCAAAACTCAAGCCCACCATATGTTTCCAGCCACTGATTCTATTAAGGTGGTGAAGGGAAGAGAACCATCTGTTGAGGGACGCAGAATTTAGATGCCTGCACTGAACGATGTGGGGAAATCTTGTGGTAGGCCACTGGTGGGATTCAAATTTTTTTACTGCAGGTTCTGTGGGCATGGCTTGGTGGGTGTGGCATGGCTTGGTGGGCGTGGCTTGGTGGGCATGGCAGGGGAAGGATACTGCAAAATCCCCACTCCCTCCCAATCAGCTGGGACTCGAGAGGCAGAGAATAGATGGGGCGGGGCCAGCCAGAGGTGGCATTTACCAGTTCTCCAAACTACTCAAAATTTCTGCTACCAGAACTGGTTAGAAACTGATGAATATCACCTCTGTGGTAGACAATATCGATCAGGGGTCAACTCGAGAGACAGAGAATAGATGGGGCAGGGCCAGCCAGAGGTGGTATCTTCCAGGTCTCCAAACTACTCAAAATTTCTGCTACCAGAACTGCTCAGAAACTGGTGAATATCACCTCTGTGGTAGACGATATCAATCAGGGGTCGTGTACACTTACCTTCCCTACTGGTTCACAAATGTGAGTGCATGTACCCCCTTCGCGCATATGCAGATCCTGCCACTCATGTGCTTTCGGCGAAAAAAAGTGGCCTAAATGGGATGCCATAGAGCCAGGCATGGGTGGGCAGGGCCATCCACGATTTCTGCTACTGGCTTGGATGATCCGGTCTCAACCAGTAGAATCGTACCTCTGATATTGATGCTGGGCTGACAGTTTCTCCTGCAACCTCTTCTCTGTTGTGTCGTCAACCCAACTCATAACAGTTCATTCAGTGACCACTTGAAGTTACAACGGCACTGAAAATAATAGTTAGTTTTGATAGGGGTCTATTCTCTCAGCTTGCTGTTCAATTCCCAGACATTTCATTAGCCAAACTAGGCAACATCCTCAGTGGGGTTTGGGGCTGAAGGGTCTTGTTTGTTTATATAGGTCCTGGGTGGTCAGTTGGTCAGTCTTGTGACTGACTGAATCCCAAGACTGGGATTCAAGACCAACTGTACCCCCAGGACTTCTATAAACAAACAAGGCCCTTCACCCAAAATCCCCACTGAGGATGTTACCTTCAGATGAGGTGCAGTGGTTAGAGTGCAATGCCTCAGGCTACTTCTGCTGATTACCGGCTGCCAACAGCTGGACAGATCGAATCTCCCCAGGCTCCAGGTTGACTCAGCCTTCCATCCAGAGGGATACTCTGTCTCTATCTATCTCTGTTCTCTCTCTCTGTCTCTCTGCCTCTCTCTTTATGTATCTTTCTCTCTGTGTGTCTCTCTCTCTGTATGTGTGTCTCTCTGTGTCTCTCTCTCTCTCACTCTGTCTCTTTCTTTCTCTCTCTATGTCTCTGTCTCTCTGTCTCTCTGTCTATCTCTATCTCTCTGTGTCTCTGTCTCTGTCTCTGTATGTGTGTCTCTCTGTCTCTCTCTTTGTGTGTGTGGTGTGTGTGTGTGTTCAGAGAGCTCAGGGCTTACAAACCCTTTGTCTCTCTGTGTGTGTCTCTCTCTCTGTCTCTCTCTGTGTCTGTCTCTCTCTGTATCTCTCTGTGTGTGTGTGTGTGTCTCTCTCTGTGTCTCTGTGTCTCTCTGTCCCTCTCTCTCTGTTTTTCTCTGCCTCTGCCTCTCATCTGTCTCTGTCTCTGTCTCTCTGTCTCTCTGTCTCTCTATCTATCTATCTATCTATCTATCTATCTATCTATCTATCTATCTATCTATCTATCTATCTATCATCTATCTATGTGTTCAGAGAGCTCAGGGCTACAAACCCAATCCAGAATGCACACTAATATATTGTCTCTCTGTGTATGTCTCTCTCTGTCTCTCTGTCTGTCTCTCTCTGTATGTGTGTCTGTGTCTCTCAGTGTGCCTCTCTCTCTGTCTCCCTCTCTGTGTGTGTGTGTCTGTCTGTCTCTTTGTGTGTGTGTAGTGTGTGTGTGTGTGTGTGCTCAGAGAGCTCAGGGCTTACAAACCCCTTGTCTCTGTGTGTGTGTGTCTCTCTCTCTGTCTCTCTCTGTGTCTGTCTCTCTCTGTATGTCTCTCTCTCTCTGTGTGTGTGTCTCTCTCTGTGTCTCTGTGTCTCTCTGTTCCTCTCTCTCTGTTTTTCTCTGCCTCTGCCTCTCATCTGTCTCTGTCTCTGTCTCTCTGTCTCTCTGTCTCTCTGTCTCTCTCTCTATCTATCTATCTATCTATCTATCTATCTATCTATCTATCTATCTATCTATCTATCATCTATCTATGTGTTCAGAGAGCTCAGGGCTACAAACCCAATCCAGAATGCACACTAATATATTGTCTCTCTGTGTATGTCTCTCTCTGTCTCTCTGTCTGTCTCTCTCTGTATGTGTGTCTGTGTCTCTCAGTGTGCCTCTCTCTCTGTCTCCCTCTCTGTGTGTGTGTGTCTGTCTGTCTCTTTGTGTGTGTGTAGTGTGTGTGTGTGTGTGTGTGTGCTCAGAGAGCTCAGGGCTTACAAACCCCTTGTCTCTGTGTGTGTGTGTGTCTCTCTCTCTGTCTCTCTCTGTGTCTGTCTCTCTCTGTATGTCTCTCTCTCTCTCTGTGTGTGTGTCTCTCTCTGTGTCTCTGTGTCTCTCTGTCCCTCTCTCTCTGTTTTTCTCTGCCTCTGCCTCTCATCTGTCTCTGTCTCTGTCTCTCTGTCTATCTATCATCTATCGATCTATCATCTATCTATCTATCTATCTATCTATCTATCTATCTATCTATCTATCTATCTATCTATCTATCTATCTATCTATCATGTGTTCAGAGAGCTCAGGGCTACAAACCCAATCCAGAATGCACACTAATGTATTGTCTCTCTGTGTATGTCTCTCTCTGTCTGTCTGTCTGTCTCTGTATGTGTGTCTGTGTCTGTGTCTCTCAGTGTGTCTCTCTCTCTGTCTCCCTCTCTGTGTGTGTCTGTCTGTCTGTCTCTGTATGTGTGTCTGTGTAGTGTGTGTGTGTGTGCTCAGAGAGCTCAGGGCTACAAACCCATTCCAGAAAGCACACTAATATATTGTATTACCCATGCCTGTGAGTCTCTCTTAAAAGCATTCTAGTACATCCAAGGCTCCGGGCTCCTTTCTATTCATTAATTCAAGAACTTGTTTGCAGCCATCAATTTGTTAAAAGAGAAAGGGGGAGTGTGTGTGTGTGTGTGTGTGTGTGTGTGTGTAGGGGGTGGATGGAAGTGACATAATGTGCTGACCGGTGGAATGCAGGAGCCCTGAGGTTCTAGGAATTCATTTATATAATGGACGGCAACTGCATAAAAGATCTCACGGACCGAAGGGTCACTCTTGACTATATACCTCCCAAAGAACCGGCAGGCACAATCTCAATTGCCTTCTTCTGCTCTCTAAAAATTAAAAAGCTGCAATGGAAGAACAAGCCCTTCGGCCATGAGATGTTAGAGACCTTAAATTGGGGACACAGAGGTCCTTATGTTCACATTTAAAAAAAAAAATAGGACAGACAATAGATGAGAAGCTAAACAGAAGAAAAAGCCAGAAACTCCAGTTGCGTCTTGAAAAAGCCCCTTTGGGACAACCGTGGCCAGGAGGACCAAGAATCTCCATAGATGCTTATCCAATGACTTAGGTAAAGGTAAAGGTTCCCCTTGCACATATATGTTCCCGACTCTAGGGGGTGGTGCTCATCTCCATTTCCAAAGAGCCAAAGAGCCAGCGCTGTCCGAAGACGTCTCCGTGGTCATGTGGCCGGCATGACTCAATGCCAGAGGCGTTGTCTGTATGTGTGTGTGTGTGTCTGTGTCTCTCAGTGTGTGTGTGTCTCTGTCTCTGTCTCTCTCTCTGTGTGTGTATCTCTCTCTTTGTGTGTATGTAGTGTGTGTGTGTGTGTGTGTGTTCAGAGAGCGCAGGGCTACAAATCCTACATCTCTCTGTCTCTCTCTGTCTCTCTCTCTCTCTCTCTCTCTGTCTTTCTCGCTCTCTGTGTGTCTCTCTGTGTGTGTTTCTGTGTGTCTCTGTGTCTCTGTCTCTCTCTCTCTGTCCCTCTCTCTCTGTCTTTCTCTGCCTCTGCCTCTCAATCTGTGTGTGTGTGTGTGTGTGTGTTCAGAGAGCACAGGGCTACAAATCCTACATCTCTCTGTCTCTCTCTGTCTCTCTGTCTCTCTCTGTCTCTCTGTCTCTCTGTCTCTTTCTCTGTCTTTCTCTCTCTCTCTCTGTGTCTGTCTCTCTCTGTATGTGTGTGTGTGTGTCTCTCTCTGTGTGTGTCTCTGCGTGTGTGTTTCTGTGTCTCTCTGTGTCTCTCTGTGTCTCTGTCTCTCTCTCTCTGTCCCTCTCTCTCTGTCTTTCTCTGCCTCTGCCCCTCAATCTGTGTGTGTGTGTGTGTGTGTGTGTGTGTGTGTGTGGTTCCTATTTTTCTACTTGCATTTTTTACCTGCTTTCGAACTGCTAGGTTAGCAGAAGCTGGGACAAGCAACGGGAGCTCACTCCGTTACGCAGCGCTAGGGATTCGAACCGCCAAACTGCCAACCTTTCTGATCGACAAGCTCATAACATGGACCTATCTTGCCTATCAGCCAACATCTCATTGAGAGGATGTTTTCCAGGATGGGTGATCTGTTGACCCTCTTCATCACTCATGTCTGGTCCAACATGGAAGCCGACTATCTCTACCTAGAATGCTAGTAAATTTTGGGAAAAGTCTTTCCCCAAAATTGGGCCTACAAGCGAAATCAGGTTGAATCACAGACGGCGCATTATTGTTTTCATGCAAGGAAGCGTTTAAAACTGGGAAGCCTTCTTAGGAAATAGGAACAGATGGGGTTTATGTATTATGGATTAAAAGTGCAAGAACCCTCATGCTTATCCTATTGTCTTCCGAGATCTTCCAAAGACTGCCAAGCAAGGCAAAAAATTATGTCGCCCTTCATGAATTAATTCATGTCCTACTTGATGAAGTAGCAAAATAATTAGTGGGAAAAACCAACCTACCTTTAGCCAACAGCCTTCATTTATTACAGCTACGATTATTTTTTTAATTGTCTTCCCATTCCTCCCCCCCCCCCTCTATTCATTGCCTGTAATAACTGTATCAGCTGTAATAACTGTAATGAGTAATAACATGGAGGCCTCTTTCAGGAAATCGATCGTTTCCAATATTTGCACGTTTAGGTGAAACCCTCCTCCCTGGTGATCTTGCTAGAAATGGATATGAAGTGAGGAAAGAGAAGGGAGGGAGGAGAAAAAGGAAAGAGGGAGGGAGGGAAGGAAGGCAGGGAGGGAGGAGAAAAAGGAAAGGAGGAATGCAGGGAGGAGAGGAAAGAGGGAGGGAGGAGAGAAAGAGAGAGGAGAGGCTATTGCAATGGATGTATACCGGAGGTGGAAATGTGGTACAGAAGGAAATTGCAAAGAAAAATAATCTTTTTTGTCTTTTTTTGTTTTTAAAAAAAACCCTGTTTAATAAAATATTTAAAAATAAATAAATAAATCAACCGACCAATCGGTCAATTCATCCCCTGGCTGCCATCCTTAGAAAGCAGGTTAGCAATGAGTGCCAGGATGCTTTCACCCACTCCCACTCACACCACCTTGCCAGCTGATTGCCATGCCACCCCTGCCCCCTTCACCTAACTCCCCTTCTCCTTCCCCAACCACTCTGCAACCCAAGAGTTTTCCTGCAGGCCCAAGAAGGAAAGGCCGGAAAGTTTTCCTGGCTGTGTTGAACTGTTTGCTTCCCACCAAGTTTTTTCGCAGCATGCCACACGCCAAGGGGGGGTGGGGAGGGGTTGAGTGGGAGAGGCATTCTACGGAAACGTGGAGGCTGTTTGGCGGGCATGGTATTTTCACTCCTAGCAGCAACCACAACCTGTTTGCGAAGAAGAAGAAGAGCTGGTGGGGAGGGGGAGGGGGAGGGGGAGGGCCCCACCCACCTTCTTCCTGTTTTCCTTCCAAAGGTAATCAGAGCTGCCACAAGATTGACAGCACAGCCATCTGTTTGAACGGGAGAAATCCTCTTCCCCAGTGTGAAAAGAGCTGCAGATTGGGCTTCATCCCACCCAGCCAGTTTGTGTGTGTGTGTGTGTGTGTGTGTGTGTGTGTGTGTGTGTGTGTGTAAGAGAGAGAGGGGTGGGTGGGAGAGAGAGGGTAGGAGAGAGAGTGGGAGGGAAAAAGAAAGAGAGAGAGGGTGGGAGAGAGGGTGGGAGGGAGGGAGGGAGAGAGAGAGAGAGAGAGAGAGATTCGTTTCTGGTGTCTTTTTAATTATTATTATTATTCCAGAGATATCAAGATAGGGATTTAAGCTAAGAAGAAGAAGAAGAAAGAGAGGAGGAGGAGGGAAGAAAGAGAGGAGAGGAGGAGAAGAAGAAGAAGAAGAAGAAGAGAGGAGGAGGAGGAGGAGGAGAGAAAAAGGAGGAAGAGGAGGAGGAAGAGAAGGAGAAGGAGAAGGAGAAGAAGAAGAAGAAGAAGAAGAAGAGGAGGAGGAGGAGGAGGAGGAGTAGAGGAGGAGGAGGAAAGAAAGAAGGAGGGGGAGGAGGGGGAGGAGAAGAAGAGAAAAGGAGGAGGAGAGAGAAAGGGGGGGAGGGAGAGGTGGAGAAGGAGAAGGAGAAGGGAAGGGGAAGAAGAAGAAGAAGAAGAAGAAGAGGAGGAGGAGGAGGAGGAGGAGTAGAGGAGGAGGAGGAAAGAAAGAAGGAGGGGGAGGAGGGGGAGGAGAAGAAGAGAAAAGGAGGAGGAGAGAAGAAAGGGGGATGGGAAGAGGTGGAGAAGGAGAAGGAGAAGGAGAAGGAGAAGGGGAAGGGGAAGAAGAAGAAGAAGAAGAAGAAGAAGAAGAAGAAGAAGAGGGAGGAGGAGGAGGAGGGAGGAGGAGGAGGAGGAGGAGGAGGAGGAGAAGAGGAGGAGGAGGAAAGAAAGAAGGAGGGGGGAGGAGGGGGAGGAGAAGAAGAGAAAAGGAGGAGGAGAGAAGAAGGGGGGATGGGAAGAGGTGGAGAAGGAGAAGGAGAAGGAAAAGGGGAAGGGGAAGAAGAAGAAGAAGAGAAGAAGAAGAAGAAGAAGAAGAAGAAGAAGAAGAAGAAGAAGAGAAGAAGAAGAAGAAGAAGACACTAATTTTATTGTCCCCTCTTAATCCACTGGGCTCTGATCAATGAAATAGTATAACAATGCCTTAAAGCTCTTCTTTCATTTATGTTTTGCTGCTGCTGTTGATTTCATTCATCTGCTCTTTCCTCTAAATCTTCCTTCATCTTTTCATGCCCTCTTCAGTTACCCACTCACACAGTTTCCATCGGATAGACCACCCATTTGATTTCTTTAACAATAACGCTAAAAAATCTCTCTGTCAAACTCCCCGGCTAAATCCTGAAATCTAATATTCTAATGAGCTTTTTTTTTTTTGGTGAAAAACTCCTCTCTTCGGGCTGTCATTAGTGAGGTTGAGAGACCCTGAGCTTACCTTGCAACGATGACTTATTTGCTCACGGCACACTCCGTAATTGCATATTTTGCTTTAGAAAGAGGTGAACAAGATCCAGAATCAGCCTCTAGTTTATCTCAAGGTACTGAACGCCAAAAGCACCACGGTAAGATATTCAGACGAGACATTCCGTATAATTTCAGGCAATTCCTTTGAATAAATCAGCTTTCTCGGCTGGCCACATGACCACGGAGAATCTTCAGACAGCGCTGGCTCCTCGGCTTTGAACAGAGATGAGCACCGCCCCCCTAGAGTCAGGAACGACTAGCACGGATGTGCAAGGGGAACCTTTTCCCTTTATGGTGAAACTAAACCCAGGCATTTTGCTGTCAACTGAGTTTTCCCTACTTCTCTCTGTGTGTGTGGTGAGAGTTCACATTGGTTATGTGTGAAGATTCCTTTGGTCTGGTGTAGATTAGATTAAGATTAAGATTAAGATTAGTTTATTTGTATGCCGCCCTTCTCCGGGAGGGACTTCAGGGCGGCGAACAACTCAAAAGGGGAAAAGGGGATACAAACACAATACACGTAATTAAAATACACAAGAGTCACACAGCCATACAAGTCGAGAGGAGGGGGGAACTCATCAACCCCAGGCCTGCCGGCACAGCCAGGTTTTGACGGCTTTCCGGAAGGCCTGGAGAGAGGTGAGGGTCCGAATCTCCGTGGGGAGTTCATTCCAAGGGCCGGAGCTGCAACAGAGAAGGCCCTTCCCCAGGTGGCAGCCAGATGGCATTGGCTGGTAGACGGAACCCGGAAGAGGCCGACCCTGTGCGATCTAAACGGGTCTATGGGAGGTAATTGGCAGCAGGCGGTCTCTCAAGTACCCAGGTCCAATACCATGAAGTGTAGTGTTTTATTCACACAAATGAGAACCCCAAAGAGAACCTCAATGGAACTATTGGCATCGCGTCTTAAAATTGGAACCGTCTTAATTGTAGCTTGCCTTTCAACAGCACGTCAGCATTGTACAATCACTTCTGGACTGGGAGGAGAAATACCTTCTCAAAGCTTCAAACCAAATCAAAGAGCTTATGATCCAAGATGCCAACACACTCTTAGTTAAACCCGAGTAAAATACAACAACCGAAGGACGCAGCAAAAACAACAGAGAGTCTCGCCGCACCTTGAAGAGAGGGGATTGTATTTTGTGGAAGCCCGGCCTGTATAAAAATGAGCCTTTTGATACCGCAAGACCCTGATGCTGACATTGCCGCCTATTAACATGGCTTTGAAAAGCTCTCAGAAGGAATAGAAGGAACAACAATGGATTTTTAATGAGAAGAAAGCCACACATTGCCAATGGCTGCAAGCCATTCCTTTCTCTTCGCACTTCACAGCCTGCCACACTTTCTACTGTGGGAAAATGGGAGGCGGGATTATATAGAGTTGGGTGATATGCAGCCATAACAACATTCTTCTTAGACAGCCAAGGTCATCTTGGTCTCTGCACCTGGCTGGATCTGGATGGGAGGAATCCGCCTTCGTGGCGGTGGGAGATGGGACCATGGGATGGACTTGTGGGTGTTGGGGGCAGGATCTTGAACTTTCAACTGGGTGGGGAAACCTGGAAGCTTTCAGATTCGGGTTTCCCCCGAGGGTGCCAACATGGCTCTTTTAATATATGGGAATTTTGAGGAATCTCTTGCCTCGGATTCTTATTTATTTGGATGTTATTTGGAATCCTGACACACATCTTGAATTACACACCCTGGTTATAAAAAAAAGGCATTGATAAATGGGGCAAATCCAGAGAGGGCTACCTGGTGGAGAAAGGACTGGAAATCAGGTCCTGTGTGGAATGGTGAAAAGATCTGGGAGGTTCAGCTTGAAGAAGAGAAACTTAAGCAGGGATGAGATGACTATCTTGAAATATCTGATAGTTTATCACACTATAGAGAGCTTGGCCATCTCCTTGGCCACCTAATGAGAAGGAATGATTCTCTGGAGAAGAGCCTCAGCTGGGAATTATTGAGAGCAAAAGAAGAAGAAGAATGGGATGACAGAGAAGGAGGTGGCTCGATGGAGTCCCCAAAGCAGTTGGCGTGAGGTTAAATGGACTCCAGAGGATGGTAGAGGACAGGAAGGCCTGGAGAAACGTTATCCATGGGGTTTACGATTGGGTCGGACATGACTTCGCAACTAACAACAACAACCACAGAGGGCTTGGACTGTTTGCTTACTCCAGAGACTAAGACCAGAACTCATGGGTGAAACCTCAAGGATGGAGATATGGGTGAGACAATGAAGAACAACAATAAAACTGTCAACCAATTGGGACAGCTTGCCACATGGAATGATTTCTTAATCTCACCAAAGGTTTTTAAACACAGCTTGGATAGTCTTCCACAGGGGATAGTGAAGTGGATTCTGGCAGTGAGCAGGGAGTTGGACCTTGGTGACCTCTTGGGTCCTTTTGATTCTATGATTCTGTGATTGATTGTATAATTCTATGGATTGATTCTATGGTTGTTATAATCTCATAATTGATTCTATGGTTGAGTATGATCTCATAATCAATTTTATGGTTGATTCTATGACCTTGTAATTGATTCTATGGTTGTCTATGATCCTATGCTTGATTCTATGGTTGATTCTTTGGTTGAGTCTATGATTCTATGGTTGAGTCTATGATTCTATGGTTGAGTCTATGATTCTATGGTTGAGACTATGATTCTATGGTTGAGTCTATGATTCTATGGTTGAGTCTATGATTCTATGGTTGAGTCTATGATTCTATGGTTGAGACTATGATTCTTTGGTTGTGTCTATGATTCTATGGTTGAGACTATGATTCTTTGGTTGCGTCTATGATTCTATGGTTGAGTCTATGATTCTATGGTTGAGTCTATGATTCTATGGTTGAGACTAGATTCTTTGGTTGCGTCTATGATTCTATGGTGAGTCTATGATTCTATGGTTGAGTCTATGATTCTATGGTTGAGTCTATGATTCTATGGTTGAGTCTATGATTCTATGGTTGAGACTATGATTCTTTGGTGCGTCTATGATCTATGGTTGAGTCTATGATTCTATGGTTGATTCTATGCTTCTATGATTGCCTCTGCAATTCAGTCTACAATTCTATGATTTATTCTATGATTCTATGATTCGTTTTATGATTCCATTATTCCTTCTAGATTCTACTAGGAGTTTAAGGAGAGATTTTTCAGCCAAGGGAGGCATATTTGTTCCACAATGTGGCCGCATTTAACTCCAACGAATGTCCTTCATTTCCTGGAACAGTTCCACCAGAGGTCAGATCTGCAGGTGTGCAATGCACTCAGGGGATGAGCTCTTTCTATTAGGTATCTTAATATGGAATTGAACTTCTGGCTTTCATCGCCTACTTACAGAAAATGTAACAGCCACGGAATGCTTTTACGCTTCTGGCAACAGTGGGGTCAAAATGATCTGCCCTGCAATCAGAGATGAATTACCAAAAAAAAGAAAAAGAAAGAAAAAAGGAAAGAAAGCAGGATTTGTCATGCCCTCCTCGATTTCCTGGTTTATTGCAAGAAGATGAACTCGAGCCAGAGATAACCCAATTAGGCGCTGTTTCCAAACAAGAACATACAGAGAGCTCCTGAATATGGCTCAGAGGGTCCTATCTGATTTGGGTCTGTAACATTTAGAATAGAATAGAATCACAGAGTCTTCTGGGTCACAAAAGGTCTTCTAATCCAACCCCCTGCCTAGACAGGAAACCCTACATCAGTGGTTCTCAACCTTTCCAATGCCGCAACCTTTAATACAGTTCCTCATGTTGGGGTGACCCCCAACCATAAAATTAACAACGAACTGTTCTGACCCCCCCCTCATCCCACACCAAAACACTCCAAGCCAAAGATACTTTACGGAATTTATTCACAGACAGACAGGTCCTTGGCAGCAATCCAGCACAGATAGGCCCTGGCAGCAATCCAGCCTGCCAAGCTCACAATAATGTTCTCCGACATTAGTTCCTGTGTTGACTTCTGCAAGAGGGGCGTGTGCACAAGCAGTCCTTTTATAGTCTGGAGAGGAGCCTAATGACCACCAGCTGAGTGCAATTACCTCCTGTAACTGCGCAACTGTTCCTGATGCCTATTAGCTCTCGATGCCGGGCATCCAGGAACAACGCACTGTTGGCATCTGGATCACTCTCCCTTGTCTCCTTCCCACTGGTCCAAGGCTCAGGCACTTCCTGGTGGCCAACCAGCCCCTCTGCGCCCTGCTCGGAGTCGGAACCCTGTCCAGGGTCCTCCACATCCTCCAGAGCCGACTCATAGGGCCCCTCACTGTCGGAGTCTGGTGGCAGCTCCAACGGCTCCCTCTAGGCCACAACACTAACTAACAACAACCATCTCTTTCTTTCTCTGGGATGCATTTAAACCAGACCATATCAGATAGGGGAATGAAATGGAAATGTCAAAGTGGAAAAAGGAAGAGGAATTGGTGAAAGGGAACAGGTTAATTCCTTCGTAGCAAGGTGCTAAACATGCCCTCCTTCCAGGAAGCTCCGAAAGGTCGACCAGAGCTTCACCCGGAATAGGAGCAAGCAAGAGATGGTTGTCTTCTCCTTCCATCTTACGTCTTAACTCGTCTCGCTGGTTCTCTGGAAATAGCTTTGCACAAACATCCCTTGCTCTGTCCTCACCCATCCTGCTGCTTTCAAATGATTCCCAATGCATAATGTTTTTTTCTCCATTCCACCCTTCTTTTGATCGATTGCTCGTGGGAGTTCCTCTGGGTTATTGCAAGAGCCGAGAAAAAGATGGTGAGAGGCCAGTTACAGGAGAGGGTCCCTCTGCCTGCTTTTCCACTCTTAAAATCCTGCCTCCCTTTTCCGTCTACAGAGGCAAAATGTGAGGGATGGTCCCATTGCCCTGATTTTGGCCCCCAGGAGGAATATCATCAGGAGCAAGATGGTGCTATCCATAACTATTTAGTCCCGCTTCCCTCCCTCACCAAAGCTCTTCACCCAAGCATTTTCAGACGCTTCCTCTGTCAGGGATCATTTGGCCTGGGGGGCTGTGATGCAGCCGAACAGCTGGTCCTGTAATTGGAATTTAGGTGTTAATCTCACGGTGACAATTCATAATAGAAGCAACTTCCTTAATGCTGAAAGATGAACGGCTGCCTATCTGCCTGGCCCCCCCCCCCCGCAAATGGAAAATGAAGAAACTCAGATAAATTGCAGGAGCGAGGGTCTCGCTCATGTTAAGGCATGAGAAAAAGAAGGGCATTGGGATGTGGTTTGGGGGGGAGCAGACGGTCGGCTACCTGATTTCCTCAGGGCAAGAGTCGCAGGTGGCATTCAGCCGGTTCTGGAGAACTGGTAGGGGAAATTTTGAGTAGTTCGGAGAACCGTCAAATACACCTCTGGCTGGCCCGCCCCCATCTATTCGCTGCCTCCTGAGTTCCAGTGATTGGCTGGGTCTTCTTTTGTTGCCTTGCACAGGAGAACAGAGCTTGAAAGCAGGTTAGTGGAATGGGGAGGGAATGGGGATTTTGCAGTATCCTTCCCCTGGAGTGGGGAGAGAATGGGGATTTTGCAGTATCCTTCCCCTGGAGTGGGGAAGGAATGGGGATTTTGCAGTATCCTTCCCCTGGAGTGGGGAGGGAATGGGGATTTTGCAGTATCTTTCCCCTGGAGTGGGGAGGGAATGGGGATTTTGCAGTATCCTTTCCCTGGACTGTGGAGGGAATGTTGATTTTGCAGTATCTTCCCTGGAGTGGGGAGGGAATGGGGATTTTGCAGTATCCTTCCCCTGGAGTGGGGAGGGAATGGAGATTTTGCAGTATCCTTCCCTGGAGTGGGGAGGGAATGAGGATTTTGCAGTATTCTTCCCTGGAATGGGGAGGGAATGGGGATTTTGCAGTATCCTTTCCCTGGAGTGGGGAGGGAATGGGGATTTTGCAGTATCCTTCCCTGGAGTGGGGAGGGAATGGAGATTTTGCAGTATCCTTCCTTGGAGTGGGGAGGGAAAGGGAAGTTTGCAATATCCTTCCCTGGAGTGGGGAGGGAATGGAGATTTGCAGTATCCTTCCCCTGGAGTGGGGAGGGAATGGGGATTTTGCAGTATCCTTCCCTGGAGTGGGGAGGGAATGGGGATATTGCAGTATCCTTCCCCTGGAGTGGGGAGGGAATGGGGATTTTGCAGTATCCTTCCCTGGAGTGGGGAGGCAACTGGAATTTCTGGTTTTCCTCTGAAGACATTTCGCTTCTCATCCAAGAAGCTTCTTTGAAGATAAACATCTTCAAATAAAAACCAGAAAGTCCCCAAAAAATCACTTTTGGTACAGGTAGGTAGGTTCCTTTCCTATTTACTGGGATCTAAGAAGGATTGAGATCATCCCTTTGGGCTGGTCCAGATCAGGAAGCAGGCCCATAGGAAAATTAGAACTATAGGCTATACACAAGGACACCCTGACTTACAAGTTACAACTATTTGCTTTACAATTGTTCAGAGTTATGATGCTGCTGAAAAAAAGTGACTCATGACCAGTCCCTGAACTTATGACCATCACAGCATCCCTGTGGTCATATGATCGTTATTCAGCTGATGGACAACTGGGATGTATTGACAACTGTGGAAGCATCCTAGGATCACCTGGTCAGCATTTGCAACTTTCCTAGCAGGCCAGATTCGTTGAACGGCTGTGATGGGTTTGCTTAACGATTGTGGCAAAAAAAAGGTTGTAAAGTGTGTGTGTGTGTGTGGTGTGTGTGACTCACACAGTAGCTGCATTACTTAGTGAGAGAAATGCTGCTCCAAGTGTGCTTGTAAATCAAGAATTACCTGTAACAGAATGTGACTGTGCTCTACCTGCCCTCCCCTCTTATGTCTTAGCGAATATCCCAGCCCAGATCTTGCTACAGATCAGCAATTTCCTTTGTTTATGGTCAGCACTTCCCACTTCTGCTAATTATCCCCAGATATTATTCATTATGTGTGTCTCCTAAAAGCCAGCACTCAGCATCTAAGTCTTTCTCTGCAATCCACCAACTCTGTGTGGCTTCTTCTTTTAAACTGTCCGGGGAGAACTAAACAAGTTCCACTCCCCCACCAATCCCCACAATACCCCAAGAAGGTCCCCTGGAGAGCTCAGAGACAGTCGGCATCACGTAGCCGAATACCACAGGGACGTTACTTGGGAACAAGTCGAAAGAGGAGGAGGAGGAGGAGGAGGAGGAGGAGGAGGAGGAGGAGGAGGAGGAGGAGGAGATGCTGTGGAACAGGGATGGCTAACCTTTTTGTTGTTGGGTGCCAAAAATGTGAGGGTGCATGCGTGATAGGGTACGTGATGGGACCATAATGCAAATGTGCCCCCACAAATGAACTTCCAGTTGGCCCTGTTTTTCACCCTCCCCAGGAGCTGGAGGCTTTTCCTGAAGCCTGGGAAGAGCAAATGTGGTCTCCCCGGAGGCTCTCCGGAAGTTGGAAATGGATCATTTCCAAACTTCCAGTTGGCCTCTTGGGCCTGTTTTTTGCCCTCCCCATGCCCCAGAGGCTTTCCTGAAGTCTGGGGAGGGCAAAAAAAGGCCTCCTCAGGAAGGGAAAATCAGCTGGCTGGCGCACACTGCGTGTTAGGGCTGATGGCTCACAACTATAGAATGAGATGCTATAGGAGACGACCAGTCTGAGCCCAAGGGAGGGAGGGGCTAAACACGTCATCAGTCACGAGTCCCTTTGCACTCACAAGAAATCTAAGTCCATCCCATCTTGAATTCCTTACACTTATCTCCCGCTAATTTCCCTTGGCTGTTAGTAGTTCAGGTTCTTGTAGAGAACTCACAATAATTCTTTGCACCCATTTTGAGCTGCCTGGATCTCCTGATTTTCCTGGTGCTTGGCTGACGGCTGAAAGAAAGGTGGACAACAGATCTGATGAGTCAGCCAAGCTGGGTAGCTAAAGGCCATAGTAAAATGAGTGGGACTGAATGAATGGAGCAACAGAAGAGCATTTACAAGGTCATCTCGGAATGAAAGGTTTGCTCTATAACTTGCTTGACCTAGGTGGAACTCAACCTTTGTGATGCCCCAGGATGCTACGAGTCGCTTAGACCTCCATCCCTGCCAGAAAGTCCTATAGCCAAATTCACCAAAGCCCAGGAGGCTAGAAGGGAGGACGGCCACCACAAGGAGGAGGTCAACCAGCTCCTTCTTCCTTTCAGAGTTTGCCATCAACACGAAAGAAGATGGGGGCACTTAACAAGCCAATATCTCATCTGCTTCTAACAGGCTTTCGGCATAAGGCTTGCTGACAGCTAAGCTCTGGGTCCACTTAAAAGATCAGATGGAGGCGAGACCAGTGCTGGAGAGAGAGGTGGACATGACTCTCCGCTATCATTTCCACCTGGGCTTGGTGCCAACAGACAGCAGCAAAGAAGATCTTTGTTGCCAGCTGTGGCAGCCTTGTTACTCCTCCTCCACACTCCTTCCTGAGAACAGGATGGCAAACAACAAGGATTCCCATCTCCTGTTTATTTGCACATCATGGGCCTTTGCATTTAGGTGAGCGGAGAGTTTAGTCAGTCTGTTAATCTGCTTTCCAAACCATTCCAAATCTCCCTGCTAGGATTGAAGAGCACTTGTGGCCTTTCCAACCTGGTCAGCTCTAGGATTGTCTACCAGTTTCTTTCCCTGTTGATCCGCCACAGAAACTCCCCTCCAAACCCAACTACGAGATCCTCTATCTGATCCCATTCACTTCCCTCTGTTGTGTGTGTCAGGGTTCCAAATAGCATCCAAAATTAAATCAGAGTCCAAGGCAAAGTATTGCTCAAAGTTCCAATTTATGAAGAGAGCCATGTTGGCACATCTGGGAAAACCCAAATATGAAAGCTTCCCGGTTTTCCCCTCCCTGTTGAAAGTTCAAGATCTTTCCCCCACACCCACCGGTCCATCCCATGGTCAAATCTTCCCCTGCCATGCTGACAGTTCGACCCATCCAGATCCGGTCAGGTGCAGAGATGCAAAGGCAAAGGATGACCTTTGCTTTCTAGAAAGAATGTTGTTATGGTTGCATTGCATAACTCCTTATAATCCCATTTTCCCCCATAGAAAATGCATAGCAGAATAATAGAAAGTGTGGCAGGCCAAAGACTCAAAAGAAAAGATGGCTGCTGGCCTGACATGTACTAGGGAAAAATATGGAAGAGACAATGGCAAGCCATCAAAAGTGGTTAAAGAAGGAAGACTCTATTCTTATTTAGAGGGAGAAGCATGGAGGCATCTCATCAGAGGAAGGTTTAACTAAGAGAGAGGACATTCTACAATGAACCTTCTGTTCCAAAATGACTTAATGGTCATCTCAGATGGTGCAAGCGAATCTAGATTTTTGAGAGTCTAGATTTACAAATATTTATTGAGAACTCACCTCCCACCGCTGTTCAATAGTTGCGAAAAAGGTACACAGCATTCAAGAAGCTCCTACTAACAGTCTTGAATTAATCCTCCTTTGAACTTGATGGGAATTGTTCTGACCCAGTTGTCCACTCCTGTCTCAACCCCAACCGCAGCCATGAACTGCTCTGTCTACCATGCAAAAATATCTACCAATAATTCAGCAAAATCTCTCAAGTTAACACAGTCAGACAATTGGAAATTGTTCTCCTATCCATGACCCTTCAGCACTGGACTGAGTTGCACAGTTTGCTTAAAGAGGGGAAGTGGGATCCCATGTTGTCTAGAATGAGTCAACGTGTTTTGATTTCTAACTGTGACTGTGTGTTGCACAAACTTTGCTCACTTGGAACTGTATGGTCCAACGTACTGTGTTGTGCAAAGCCAGAAAAAAATGGTTTCAAGGCTCGGGAACACATTAATTAAAATAGAAGAACAGGGATGATCACATTAATTTTCGCAGAGGTCTCCATGGGCCGTATTCTGTGTTCATTCTTGTTAAATACATTCCTCTTACATTCCCTCTTGAGTTGCGCCTTTCAAGCTGGGTGCAGGTGCTTCTGAACACCTGATGGTAAGAGAGGAGCTGGAGGGGGAAATCTTTCCATAAAGCACGTCAAGAAGCAATGGATGGAGACTTCTGAAGGAGAGCAATAGCAATAGCAATAGCAGTTAGACTTATATACCGCTACACGGGGCTTTCAGCCCTCTCTAAGCGGTTTACAGAGTCAGCATATTGCCCCCAACAACAATCCGGGTCCTCATTTCACCCACCTCGGAAGGATGGAAGGCTGAGTCAACCCTGAGCCGGTGAGATTTGAACCGCCGAACTGCAGATAACAGTCAGCTGAAGTGGCTGCAATACAGCACTCTAACCACTGCACCACCTCAGCTCAAAAGTCAACAATCAGGTTCAGCATGCTGTCCGGACAGAACCAGTCCCCCCAGTAATGTACCAGGGATTTTATCCACTCTCTCTCCTTTCCCAGTTCCACCTAACTAATTCATTCGTCACTGAAAGAATAGAGCATCGTCTTGCCATCTGGGATGGGCGAAGTTCATGTCAGAAGCGGATTCTTGAATGGCTCAGGTCATTCAAGAAGAGAGAATCTGAAATAACACCAAGGAGCATGAAAATGGGGGAAATATGTCCAAAATGAAAAGAAATACTGGCTGGTTTTTTTTTGAAGGCCTTTGTATCACATTGCACATGTCCCCTAGGGCAGTGTCTCTGAACCTCAGCAAGTTTAAGCTTTCTGGGGAGAATTTTGTCAGTTGGAATCCACACCTGTTAAAGTTGCTGAAGTCGAGGAAACACTGCCCAAGGGCGCTTATTCTAGGGCAAATGCCCAGCGTGACACATTCTTCTTGACCTCACCTGTGAAAGCCTTTGCAGCAAAAGCAATTGAGAAGGTTTGGACTTTTGTGGATGTCAACCACGGATGTGGCTTTGCGATAGCAAACCGGGAAAATAATTGAATTCATGTCATGCTCAAATGTCTTCTATAATACTGAATGTCCCGGAATGAGCAAAAGACCCCAGTGAAAATCATCTGTGCGAAACCCATGGCAGAATCAATTACAGGCAGGGGGAGACATGAGTGGGCAAGTCACATCAGAGAGATTATTGGTGAGAAAGGAAGAAAGAAAGAAAGAAAGAAAGAAAAGAAAGAAGGAGGGAAGGAAGGGGGAAGGAAGGAAAAAGGAAGGAAGGGAAGGAGAAGGAAAGAGAAGGAAGGAATGTGAAGGAATGAAAGAGAAGGAAGAAAGAAAGGAAGGAGAATGAAGGAAGGGAGGAAGGAGAAGGAAGAAAAGAAGGAAGGAGAAGGAAGAAAGGAAGGAAGAGAAGGAGAAAGAAGGAAGGAAGGAATAAAGGAAGGAAGGAAGAAAGAAGGAAGGAAGGAGAAGGAAGGAAGGAGAAAGGAAGGAGGAGGAAGGAAGGAAAGAAGGAAGCCATCTCCCTTTTTTGCTCTTTGGCAAAAGCAAATTACTTATGAGGATAGTAGGAAAATACTAAATGCCAACTCCTTGTCCTCCCTCCTACTATTGAACAAATCCCACTTATAGCAACATTTGCAATCCTATTGATTATTAACCTATTTCCTCTACGCCAGAAATGAAGGACTAAAGACACCTCCATGAAAATGACTGATGACTTCAGTGGAATGAAGAGACGGCTGTTTGATCATTCCTCTGCAGACAAGGGGAAACTTTGAGATCACCCACAAGTGCTCCGGACACTCTTTCAAGTCCATGGACCTTTAGTCATCATCTTCTCAGCCCAAGAGCCAGAAATTTTAATGAACTCTCTCTGTCGTCAAAATTTGGGAATCCATCATCAAATGCTGTTTATCTGTTTTAAACTGATTCTTTGTATTGATCCTTGAATTGATTAGACCGGTTTAAAATTTCCATCTCCTTTTTTTTTGCTTTCTCCTCCCAAACGCACATGGATTTATAAAATCTTTAAAAAAACAATTGTTTTCTGTATGTCGCTGGACCAATAAGGACACCTCAGAAAATATTTTGCACAGACAGTAAGAATCTTCTCCTACTTCTGAATCAATGTGGTTTATTTTGTTATTTATTAGGGTTTGTTTTTTTAAAGAAAACAGAACAAGCCTTTAATTTGTAGGTTATCCGAGCCCTTTGGGGTGGAAGAGCTTGTATTCCAGGCCAAGAAATTAAAGGTTTGGGCAACCTCTGCTCCACCTCATCACACATCACTGATTTTTCTATTACACTGTTTTTCAGTGGTTTAGCATTTCTACCTTGCTGGAGGCATTAATTCTGAGAGAAGCAGACCTAATGCAGTGGGAGCATACATGCGGGAATGCTCTTTTTGCATCCACAATGTGCTCTGCTGTCAATAAAGCATCCTAGCCGACTTTCCTTCTTCTTCCGAAGACTACGATTCCCTTTTTGGTACATCCACAAACACCTCTTTGGCTTTCCACCATTCATTGTTCTTTTGTCAGAAATATATACATACAAGTGCAACGCAGAGTGGATTGATTCTCACTACCTTAAAATACGAATAACGCCCTTTTAAAAACAAGTACAAGGTCAGCCTTCAGGAATGATAGATGGGATGTTGACTTGAAAAGAAGGAAAGGGGGGAGCTTTCTCCTACTGCCTCCATTTACATGGAGGAGACGTCAGAGAAGACCATGGGCTGGGGGACTCCTTCATCGCTACATTCTGTCTTTCTAAGTCAGTTCTACGTTTCCACTTCAGGTACCAATCCTTATATCTGGAAGAGAATTGTGGAGTTTGAAGGAGCAGGTTGAAAATCCCCATACATTGCACCTATGGGTGTGAAACTGACAACTTAGTTTGTCCTTAGTTTGGACAGGAAGTGGAAGCTATCACCAAGGGTCCCCAAATTTGGCAATGTTAAGACCTGTGGACTTCAACTCCCAGAATTCTCCAGCCAGCTATGCCTGTGGACTTCAACTCCCAGAATTCTCCAGCCAGCTATGCCTGTGGACTTCAACTCCCAGAATTCTCCAGCCAGCTATGCTTGTGGACTTCAACTCCCAGAATTCTCCAGCCAGCTATGCTTGTGGATTTCAACTCCCAGAATTCCAGCCAGCTATGCCTGTGGACTTCAGCTCCCAGAATTCTCCAGCCAGCTATGCTTGTGGACTTCAACTCCCAGAATTCTCCAGCCAGCTGGGAGTTGAAGTCCACAAGTCTTAAAGTTGCCAAGCTTGAAGACCTCTGATTCAAAGAGAGGAATGTCTTGAGTAGTAAGATGTAGATTGGACAATTGTGGAGCACTTCAGTACCATAGACAGCTCCTACTCAATTCTCCTGGCAATCCTAATACTCCATTCCATTCCACTCCATTCCAATTGTAATCATTCTAATTCTGATTCCGATTCTATTCTAATTTTATTGCAGAAGAAGCCTGAGGAGACTTGAAGTGAGATAGATTTTTCCAGTTAGTCCTCTTCTACAAAACCAGTGTCCCAATTTTTTATAGGGCCTCCTATGTCTTTTTCAGGGCAACCCAATGCAAACACATCCAGTACAAAATAGCCAATGGCTCAGGAATTATTTAGCCACTTTAAAATTGATTTTGGCAATGTTGAACTACCAGCAACCATTACTTTGTGTAATCAGTGTGGGATCCCCATATGCTGTGGTCATTCATAACAAGCCAGATTTGCTCTACTAGCATTGCCTGCATGAGAAAATGCCTCCGTATTTTATTATCGTTTAGACAGTCCTGTTTTAGTTTAGTTCATTGCCTTTACTTAGTAATAGGAGATTTTTTTAAAGACCCTTGTGGAGCACCATATACAGTATATCTGATTAGCCACAGCTCAGAGCTGCCCAACCATGAAAAGTTTGTTTTAATCTACCTGCTGTTTTACTAAAATAAGCAATGGATCTCCATGGGGGTGCAACGTAAACACAACACTCTGTCTTATAAAATGGAGAGACCTCAAAGCACTTACCAGGAACAGCAGTCTGGCTGAGGTCTTCTGTGTCCACAAGATTCCTGGAAAAGAACAGAGAGAAGAGATAAATAAGTTTGCAGAAGAGCAAAACAATTCTGCTCAAACCAAACGTTTAGTATATCTTCATACATCTCAACAATTGCACCAAAGCTCTTCATTGGAGGCATTGGATTGGAATCGTTTATGGGGAAGGACAGGCCTATCGATGCTTATCTGTCTTGATGGCTATATGAAAACACTAGGAAAAGACCCCGGGAGCAGGTTACCTGAGAGGAATTTCTGAGGAGTCACAATATGCCAGCCCTACAACTCAAACTTCTGCTTGGAGATTTCCTTGTTCAATCATTGTAGGGCGATAAGTTGGTCAGTCCGTCCGTCCATCCATCCATCCATCCATCCCAAAGGTGATTTACCAAAAGGCAACTGGACTTTCTTTCTTTTTTTCCCCTTGAAAACATTAGTTTCATCCAAGAAGCTTCTGAACTGAAGAATGAAGAATTTTCTTGGATGAGAAGTGAAACATGTTCAAGGAAAACACAGGAAAAACATACTTTTGGGGAAAGCACCATCTATGGATGACTAAGAGTCTCCATAGATCATTCATCTGTCCATCCATCCATCCATCCATCCCAAAGGTGATTTACCAAAAGGCAACTGGACTTCCTTGTTTTTTTCCCCTTGAAAACATCCATCCATCCATCCATCCCAACTGGGTCCCACCATCAGATACAACTGGACTGTTTGCTTTGACCCTTCCCCCTACAAACATCATTTATCAACATCAGCTGATGGCCTCAGCTTAGGATGCCAACTAATATCCAAAGACAAAACAGCCATCCTAAGAAAAGGGGAAATTATAGGGTAGACAACCTTCTTCCTCCAAATTTTTGCTGCATTTATTCTTTGCTTTCCCTCTCCATTTCCCCCTTCTAATCAAAGAATCTGATTCATGATGTGGGTCAAGCACCAAGAAAGCTTCACACCATCTCCATCACCTCTGGACTACTCCATTTTAATCCTTTCTCCTGGTCCAAAAATTACCAGTTGCTGGAAGCCGAAGTTCATCTCCATTGATGAGGGGCATTTCTCCCCTATAATTGTTATCCCCCAACCAGTTATTAATGGGGATTAGAAAGAGTGAGACTTAAACCTTGATTCCCCCAAACATCAAGGTCACTGGTTTCTTTGCAACCTTCACCACACCCTGGATGAACCCATCAATCAGATTCCTTCATGTCCACCTTCAATCATTTTAAAATATATTTTATTATTATTTACATATAAGTATATCAAACACAGTGTGATTTTCCTGGCATTTTATCCACCATAGAAACCAAAGGGAAAGACCTATAACATATACACTACTTACACAGTGCTAATCTTTTACAATTATTTTTGACCAACGTGTTCCTTCTAATGCATATTAGAGCCGAGGTGGCGCAGTGGTTAAATGCAGCACTGCAGGCTACTTCAGCTGACTGCAGTTCTGCAGTTCGGCTGTTCAATCTCACTGGCTCAAGGTTGACTCAGCTTCCATCCTTCCGAGGTGGGTGAAATGAGGACACAGACTGTGGGGGCGATATGCTGACTCTGTAAACCGCTTAGAGAGGGCTGAAAGCCCTATGAAGCGGTATGTAAGTCTAACTGCTATTGCTATTGCTATATAATATCTCATTTCAGGTCTACTTAGCCTAATTTTTTTCATGTTCTGACTCCCACCTGGTGTTTCCAGTCATTGATAAAATCTATCCCATGTGTCATAATATTCCGTCTTCCTTTGTTTTTGTTTTTTTAATTCTAACGTTAATCTATCCATTTCTGCGCCTGTTAATATCTTCCTTCTTATCTCCTTTTCTGAAGGGGCATTTTCGCTTTTCCACTGCTGTGCATACACCATTCTCGCTGCTGTTAGGATGGGAAATAGCAGTTAGACTTATATACCGCTTCATAGGGCTTTCAGCCCTCTCTAAGCGGTTTACAGAGTCAGCATATTGCCCCCAACAACAATCCGGGTCCTCATTTACCCACCTCGGAAGGATGGAAGGCTGAGTCAACCTTGAGCCGGTGAGATTTGAACAGCCGAACTGCTGAACTGCAGTCAGCTGAAGTAGCCTGCAGTGCTGCACTCTAACCACTGCGCCACCTCGGCTCCTTCAAATATTAGGTATATTGACCCTAAGAAACCAGAACTTGATATTAGCCACATCATACAAAGATAATTTTTAATAAAATGTTCTACAGGTGGCATTTCCACACAGACACCCAGGCAAGATTGGCTAAAATGTTTAGCAACACATCCCCAAAATGTTGGAAATGTAAACAGTCACCAGGCACATACCACCACATATGGTGGACCTGTACGAAAGCAAGGAAATTTTGGTTACAAATTCAGATGTGGCTAGAAAAAAATGGTTGGGCAACATATAGAATTCAAGCCAGAATTATTTCTATTAGGTATTATAACTGAAGGCTATAGCAATCATTTTCAACCACAAGTTGTTTCCATAATGATTCTCTAGATGTTTGGAAATTTTGCTTGGTTACCAACCCAATTCTCACCATCCCTAGAAGGCCTATCAATCTGCTCTACCAGCAGTTTTCTACAACTTCTCCCACATCTTTGACTCCTCTTATCTCTTCCCGACAGGGAATCCAAGAGGAAAACAAGACCGCACCAAGCCAGGAGTGCCAAGGGAAGGTGTGGTAATCATCTAAGCACTAGAAAATCAACTGTGTTGTGTTTTGTTCTCTTTCTCCCTACCCAAATCGCTTGCTCCTTCCCTTTCTTCTAAGACTGGGAGCTATACAATTTTGTTAAGATTGATCGCCCACCAAAACAGAAGAAATAAACTCAATATAATTAACTCATTTCCTCCTGCTGGGAGGGGAGATTTTTTTTTCTTTTAAAGAAAGAATGCCAAAGAGGCAAAACAAAGCTATTTGGAGCCTTGGACCCACGTTCCTCTTTCCTGTGAAATAAGATCCCCTTTTGCATCACCAGGTGGTGAGAGATTCCCATATGGAGATAGAGCTCTTGTGGGTCTTTCTCCCACCCACCCACCCCTCCATCTACCTGCTGCTTTGATTTGGATACAGTAGTGGCCCACCAGCAGCCAGAAGAGCTGGTAGCAGATTCGGACAGTGAGGAGGTTGGGGAGGAACATGGCCAGTCTCTTACTGGGGAGAGGAAATGATAGCATCTTGACACCCTACTGTGACTTTTTGGGGATACTTAGCCAGGAGATTCAGGCAGTTCAAACGAAGAGAAAGATTCATTGCAACTTAAGCTCTCTACAAGAATCTGAACTACTAGCGGTCAAGGGAAATTAGCGGAGTTAAGAATAGAAAGGAATTCAGGGAGGACTGGACTTAAGATATCTTCTGGGTACACAGGTGATTGGTTTGAGGGGCCCTTGGGCTCAGCCTGGTCCTTTCCTATCAGCTGTTATGTGTTGTGGCTCACCAGCGGCCAATGGAGCTGACAGCAGATTCGGACAGTGAGGAGGTTGGGGAGGAACCTGGGCCAGTCCTGGAGTCTGGGGAAAGCTCTGAGGAGGGCTCTGTGTCGGAGGCAGAGAGGGGGCCGTGGCCGTCTGGCAGTTCTCAGCTGCCTTCGGAGTCAGACATCAGTGAGGCAGATGAACAACTGGAGCCTGTTCCCAGTGTGCGCATGCACAGAGTTGCCAGATGAAGGGAACAGCTAAAGAAGAGGGGTCGACTTGGGAGTAAGGCCACAGGTGGAGGATGAATGGCCCCCCAGAGGAAATAAAAGAGGAGCGAAAGGGGAGTGGGTTTGCAGGAGACAATGAGTTCGCTTAATTGGTTCGTGACTCTCCAAGACACCTTGCCAAGTTTCAGATCTCGGCCAGGCAGCTCTCCAAGCCAGATAAGGTCTGTGACTGTATATCCTCCCTTGAAAGACTTTGCTGGATTTGAATGAGTAGAATTCACTGTAAATTAATAAGAGGGTTTTTTGAGGGACCAGGAGTTTGCTTCATGCTCTCGGGAAGCCTCAGTCTTCTGTGCTTTCTGGATTTCATTTTTGCCACAAACTATGACAGATGCACCATGTTCCAACTGGCATGAAGCATGCTTAGCAAACAGCTATTTAAAAAATAAATAAAAATAACAATGACTACACTAGAAGACAAAATACATACCATTCTCACCTTGCCCCTCCCAAGGCACCAACTTACATAACTCGATTTTGCTAATGTATGCAAAAAACAAACGCAGCATCTGGAGAATTATAAATATCAGTGTAGCCTCTTCCTCCTCCTCTCCTCTTCTCTATGTATATAACACCACGTGACATTTATAGGGCTTCTGTGGAGGCTCTTGCAGGTGCCTCCTCTGAAGCTGAGGCACATTTGTGTCAGAATACAAAGCGGTCTCCACCATCGCACCACCGCGGTTCACCCACATAACACCTATCCTCGCGAGCTGCGCTGGCTACCTGTCGATTTCCGGATGCGCTTCAAGGTGCTATTAGTCACCATAAAGCCCTGCATGGTAGTGGATCTGGATACTGAGAGACCGCCTTCTGCCAATTACCTCCCTGCGACCAATTAGATCACACAGATTGGGCCTCCTCCGTATTCCATCGGCCAGCCAGTGTCGGCTGGCAACCACAAGGAGGAGGGCCTACTCAGTAGTAGCCCGACCCTTGGAACGAACTCCCGTGGAGATCCGTACCTCACCACCGTCCAGCCTTCCGCACAGCCTTGAAGAACTGGCTAGCCCGTCAGGCCTGGGGACAGAGATAGTTGCCCCTCCCGAATGATGAATGCATGTTGCCTACTGTTTTTATTATATGTGTCTATGTATGTTTACATTTCCCCCTCCCTGATTTTCTGTGAGCCGCCTGAGTCCCCTCAGGGAAAAGGGCGGCCTACAAATGTCAATAAAATCAAATCAATCAAAATCGCAATGTTGGCACACAACGTGTCCACACACAAAGCAGAATGCACAAGATGCATTCAGACAACTGGGTGCCCAAAGAATCAATTCAAAATATTTTTTGTGTGCTTCTTGGTGGTTTTAGCAGCAACGATGTTGAATGTAGATTGTTAAACAGTTCTTTTTTTATTAAAAAGGTAAATGTTCCCCTCGCACGTATGTGCTACGCGTTCCCGACTCTAGGGGGCGGTGCTCATCTCCGTTTCAAAGCTGAAGAGCCAGCGCTGGCCGAAGACGTCTCCGTGGTCATGTGGCCGCATGACTCAATGCGAAGGCGCATGGAACACTGTTCCCTTCCCACCAAAGGTGGCTCCTATTTTTCTACTTGCATTTTTTACGTGCTTTCAAACTGCTAAGTTGGAGAAGCTGGGACAAGTAACAGGAGCTCACCCCGTTACATGGTGCTAGGGATTCAAACTCACAGAGGAACTCCTAGAAACTGGACTAAAACTATTACAAGACATAAACCAATTCGGTAAAGTGGCAGGGCTTAAATAAATAAAGAGAAAACTAAAATATTAACTAAGAATTAACCGAGTCACGGGAGCTCACGTTACGCGGCACTAGGGATTCGAACTGCTGAACTGCTGAGCTTTCTGATCGACACGCTCAGCATCTTAGCCACTCAGCCCCTCAACTGGTCGGGGGAAATTTATGGTACTATTTCAGATCCCCAGAAGTTAGGTGGTCTTTGGAGAACCACTCTGTTTAAACGCAGTTTTCACCCACGGAGTGGCCTTTTTATCCCCTCCCCGAAAGGCAACTAAATTCCAACAAATGTGAATCATACACCAGCCACCTTTAGCCTGCTGTAGAAATGCACCTGTGAGATCTCAACCTCTTCCCGTGAAACAGGCTACATCGACATGAAAGTATCTGGGGAAATTTGTTCACTTCTGGCCTTTATTGCCCCAAATGGACAACCTGATCCTAGAATCATAATCATCCCACTCATCTTGTAAAGTCAACTTCCCAGGTGCAAATTGAAAACATGGGTTGCAGGAAGCCATTAATTTAACATCGAAGGAGTAAGACGGCTTGTCAAAGAACAAAACCTTTCAGGTGGATCTAAGATTAGCTTCTTAGGCATCCTCCAGGTAATGGTTGGTTGGTGGCACTTAGGCAGCTACGAAGCTGCTGTTTATATTTTAGTACTTGAAGGGAAGGCTGGAATGGGCAGGAGTTTGCCTCCTAAGCTGCCCTTATGTCTGTTAGATGCCACCTAATGGCTGCGGGAACGTGAATCTTGAGAATTTTTTAAAGAAAGAAAAGGATGCCTGGAAAGCCGTTAAAAAAAAGATTAAGCCATGTCCTTCTGGGCTGCTGATGTTTTTTGTCATGGGGGGGGGGGATGGCACAAAATTGGCAAACCCCCAATTTTATCCTGCCCTTCTACTTTACCTGGCAAGAGTACAATTAGTGGGCTATTTAACGAGCGAAAGGTTAAACTAATAGAGAAAATGAGTATTATTTGTTCAGGTTAAACTTATCGCAATCTTCCCCAAACAGATGTCCTTCCCATCTGTTGCATTTCAATCGTCGTGATTCCCAATCCTCCGTTTTCTCCAACTTGGCTCGGTTGAGTAGTATTAAAACCAGGCTCCCACATGGATCCCCAGCTATGCTGGCTGGGATTATGGTGGGCGAAGGTCAACGCCTAGGAAGATGGCTGCGTTGGATAGCTGTAAATAGGCTATGCTTTCGTTGTTTAATGTCACAACTGGCACCCGTGTTCACCGATACCTGAAGGAAGAACAGGTGGTGAGCGGAAGATCAGAAACCAGAAAATTGAGAAAGAGTGGGACAAGATAAGCATTCTAGAAGATGTTCTCCTAGGCTGGAGGACATAAAGTAATTTGGAAAGGGGGAAGGGACAGAGGGAAATGTGGATGTGAGTTCTTCATAGCAATGCAAGGATGCCATGGACCTCCAAGAATTTCATTGCTTCTTTGTTTGAAGCAGGGGTGAAATCCTCCTGGTCCAGAACAGTTTGGCCCCCAACTCTAGAGCAATAGCAATAGCAGTTAGACTTATATACCGCTTCATAGGGCTTTCAGTCCTCTCTAAGCGGTTTACAGAGTCAGCATATTGCCCCCAACAACAATCCGGGTCCTCATTTTACCCACCTCGGAAGGATGGAAGGCTGAGTCAACCTTGAGCCGGTGAGATTTGAACAGCCGAACTGCAGAACTGCAGTCAGCTGAAGTAGCCTGCAGTGCTGCATTTAACCACTGTGCCACCTCGGGCTCAGTGCTCATCTCCATTTCAAAGCCCAAGAAGAGCCAGCGCTGTCCAAAGACATCTCCGTGGTCATGTGGCTGGCATGACTCAACACCGAAGGGGCACAGAACGCTGTTACCTCCCCACCAAAGGTGATCCCTATTTTTCTACTTGCATTTTTCATGTGCTTTCGAACTGCTAGGTTGACAGAAGCTGGGACGAGTAACAGGAGCTCACCCCGTTACATGGTGCTAGGGATTCGAACTCACAGAGGAACTCCTAGAAACTGGACTAAAACTATTACAAGACATAAACCAATTCGGTAAAGTGGCAGGGCTTAAAATAAATAAAGAGAAAACTAAAATATTAACTAAGAATTTAACCGAAAGGCAAAATGAAGAACTGGAAGAGAAACTGGGAATTTCGAGGGCCAAGAAAATTAAAGATTTGGGAATATGGCTATCGGCAAAATGTATTACAATAAAAGAAGATGGCTACAACAAATTGCTACGACAGATACAAAAAGATTTGGATAATTAGACTAAACTACGGATATCACTGATTGGCAGAAACTCAACAATTAAAATGAATGTACTACCTGAACTGCCGACTTTTCTGATCGACAAGCTCAGCGTCTTAGCCACTGAGCCACCGCGTCTGTTGTGACTCAGCAGCAGTCTTCTGTGAGTCTTTTCGGGATGCACGATTAACTATGCAGCTGGGGCTCGTTAGGGGCATATTCTGGGGATAAAACCACGCCCTGGTTGCAGGAGTCAACGTTCCTTGGTTCGTTCAACATTGATTGATCATCAGTCGTGGTTTATGTAAGATACACTTGGAGAAGTGCTTTGTTTTCTGTAACCCTGATTCAAGGATACACTTGGAGAAGTGCATTGCGTTGTAAGAGTTTTGTTTAGTATTCTGTTATCTCGTTAGAGACTGTATTTATGTTATTTTTGGCCTCGCAGCCAGTCTGAGCTGAGAACTGATAAAGAGAGTTCCTTTTAAGTTGTTTGCCTGTCGTCTGTTTAACGAGCGGAGAAGGGGGGACAGAACAGGCGTCCCTATAACTCTTGGGTGTAGAATCGATTTAAATCGGATTCTAAAACGGACCCGGTCACGATTCTGCTTCGCCCATCAGCTTTCATTCATGCTATTTTGCTCAGCAATTAATTCACCTTACCACATGGAGAAAAAAAACAGCATTCTTTTTTTTTCTTTAAGAGCCCAGAGAGGGATATTATTTATGCTTATTTTTAAAAGGTGGGAACTGCATTCTCACCAGGACAAATATAAAAAAAACCTGGAACGTGGGTGTTAGCTGAACATGTGCAAAATATAAGAACGGTAGCCCTCCTTGAGCCAGGCCTTGGTAAATTGGAAGATTGCAGGAACGTTGAAATTCTGAAATAACATTTGCATTGCTTACACTAAGGTGGCACTTCATTCGCTGTCGGGATAAAACTGATTTTGCAGACCACGATCCTTTAATCTCAGGCATACTTAAACTGTATTAGCCAGATTGTAGGAGTTACATACAACAGCATTGCACTTTTTTCTGCAACTTTTTTTCATTTATCATAGTCATTCCAGCGCATAAAACAGAGAGAGCCGAGGTGGCGCAGTGGTTAGGGTGCAGTACTGCAGGCCACTTCAGCTGACTGCTATCTGCAGTTCAGCGGTTCTAATCTCACCGGCTCAAGGTTGACTCAGCCTTCCATCCTTCCGAGGTGGGTGAAATGAGGACCCAGACTGTGGGGGCGACATGCTGACTCTGTAAACCGCTTAGAGAGGGCTGAGAGCCCTATGAAGTGGTATATAAGTGCTAACTGCTACTGCTATTGCTAGATGGCAAATGGTACATCTCTTCCATGGGATGGGTAGTCCTGACTTACAATGGTAGTTGAATGTAACATTTCCACTGCTCAGTAGGACAGTTGTTAAATGAGGGTTCTCCCCCTATTTTACGACTGTTGTTGCCACAGTTGTTAGGTGAATCACTGCCATAACTTGGTTGTTAAATGGATCTGGCTTCCCCATTGACTTTGGCAGGTAGCAACAGGGGACTGCATGACCTTGGGAAACACCTTGCAAAGGTTGACTTCTCTGAAGGTTTTATAGATGGTAGCCCTCCTACCCTGCCAGCAAAAGTGTGTCTAGTCAAGGTGATGGTTTTCCCAGTTGCAATGGATGGCTGTGAAAGTTGGACCATAAGGAAGGCTGAGTGCCAAAGAATGGAGGCCTTTGAACTCTGGGGCTGGAGGGAGACGCCTGCGAGTCCCTTGGACTGCAAGGCCATCCAACCGGTCAGTCCTAGAGGAGATCAACCCTGACTGCTCTTTAGAAGGCCAGATCCTGAAGAGGAAACTCAAAGACTTTGGCCACCTAAGGAGAAGGAAGAAGGACTCCCTGGAGAAGAGCCTCGTGCTGGGAACGATGGAGGGCAAAGAAGAAGAAAGGGACAACAGAGAAGGAGGTGGCTGGATGGAGTCACCGAAGCAGTCGGCGTGAGCTTCAATGGACTCCAGAGGATGGTAGAGGACAGGAAGGCCTGGAGGAATGTTGTCCATTGGGTTGCGATGGGTCGGACATGACTTCGCAACTAACAACAACAAGCTCCCGTAATGTATGGTAAGTTCTGACATCTGGACAGCAGGAACACTCAGAATGTAACCTCATTCAGTGTTAAACTCAACAGCTGGCAGATAGGAAGCAGCGACAAGCAATATTGGACGATATTTGAAAGCCAATGTTTATGGGTTCATGAGATTCTTCCAGGCAGCTCAAACATTCCTAGAAACTTCCCATCGCTGGGAATTTTCATGGTGTCCTACTTATTCATTGCAATTGCATCAGATTACACTACACTCTATTATCCTCTGACACAAAGAGCATTTTGGAGTGCCTGTGAGAGGGATGAAGCTTGCAAGCCAGGAAAACGTTGCTCCGAGTCAGCAGTTTCTGAAATTAGACCGAAAAACCTAGAAGCAATATTGGAATCTAGGCCACGAACCGACGCAGAGGTTTTCTCGGAGAAGAAATGCAGTCTGGGTCCCATCTTAAGGCACGGATGATGGTCTGTGAGAGAGGATTGGCTCACTTTTTTCCCCAATGCATGTTTTGATGGACTGGTAGGCTATCTACAAGTCCTCCCCCATCATCAGAGACCCCAAGGTTTGGAGAATGATGGGGATCTTTGTCTTCTGTAGATCCTGCTCTGAGTAGCACTAAGAGGCATCACTCTTCAGCAGAGTGACAAGACAAAAACATTCAGGATATAGAATAGAATAAGAGAGTTGGAAGGGACTTTGGAGGTCTTCTAGTCCAACCCCCTGCTCAGGCAGGAAACTCTACACCACTTCAGACAAATGGCTCTCCAACATCTTCTTAAAGACTTCCAGTGTTGGAGCAGTGTTGGAGCAATCACTCCAGGTGATTGGTGAGGTGGCACAGTGGTTAGGGTGCAGTACTGCAGGCCACTTCAGCTGACTGTTATCTGCAGTTCAGCGGTTCTAATCTGACCGGCTCAAGTTGACTCAGCCTTCCATCCTTCCAAGGTGGGTGAAATGAGGACCTGGATTGTGGGTGATATGCTGACTCTGTAAACCGCTTAGAGAGGGCTGAAAGCCCTATGAAGCGGTATATAAGTCTAACTGCTATTGCTATTGCTATTCTGGAGGCAACTTCTGTTCCACTGATTAATTGTTCTAACTGTCAGGAAACGTCTCCTCAGTTCTAAGTTGCTCTCTCCTTGATTAGTTTCCACCCATTACTTCTTGTTCTGCCCTCAGGTGCCTTGGAGAATAGCTTGACTCCCTCTTCTTTGGGGAAGCCCCTGAGATATTGGAACTCTGCTATCATGTCACCCTTAGTCCTTCTTTTCATCAGACTAGACATACCCAATTCCGGCAACTGTTCTGGTTAACGGTGAACCCAAGACACATTAGGACGCATCCTGCCCAATTTCTCTGCTTTGAATGTGGTGGATAATTATGAGTGATGATGTGACTGCATCTATAGAAGCTAGCTCTCTCTCCTCTTCTTCTCTTCTCTCTCTCTCTCTCTCTCCTCTCTCTCTCTCTGTCTCCTCTTTTTCTCTCTCTGTCTGTGTCTCTGTATCTCTCCCCTGACTCTCTCTGTGTCTTTCTCTCTGTCTGTCTGTCTCCCCCTCTCTCTGACTTTCTCTTCTCTGTGTTTCTCTCTGTCTCTGTGTCTCTTGTGTCTTTCTCTGTCTCTCTCTCTGTTTCTCTGTCTCTGTGTGTGTCTGTCTTTCCCTTTCTCTCTCCCTCTCTCTGTTCCTCTCCTTTCTCTTTCTGTCTGTCTCTTTTTCTCTGTCTGTCTGTCTGTGTCTCTCTGCATCTCTCTCCCCTCTGTCTCTCTCTCTCCGACTCTCCATCTGTCTGTCTGTCTCTCCCCCTTCTCTCTCTGACTTTCTCTTCTGTCTTTCTCTCTGTCTTCTCTCTCTGTCTCTCTGTCTCTCTGTGTGTCTCTGTTTCCCTTTCTCTCCTCTCTTTCTCTTTCTTCTCTCTCTCTCTCTCTGTTCCTCTCTCTCTCTCTGTCTCTCTCTTTTTCTCTGTCTGTCTGTGTCTCTGCATCTCTCTCCCCTCTGTCTCTCTCCCTCCGACTCCATCTGTCTGTCTGTCTCTCTCCCCCTTCTCTCTCTGACTTTCTCTTTCTGTCTCTCTGTCTCTCTGTGTGTCTCTTTGTCTTTCCCTTTCTCTCTGTGTGTCTTTCTCTTCTCTCTCTCTTTTCAGTGGAATTCTACACCTCAGGCTTTTCACCATTTAACCAAAAATAGTATTATAGTGTTCATTCTTCCCTTCCTTACTTGCATCACTGGAAGATCTCAAGATCATCACAATTATACCAAGACGCAACAAAGGAAGCAGAAAATAAAGCATTTACTAAAAAGGTTAGAGAAGTTATTTTCCCCTTCAAGTTGCCTAAGAGTTGACAAGTCTTTATTCTGCCTCTTAATGGGATAATCGTGGGCGGATCAGCTGATCCAGGGAAGGGAAGGGAAGCAAGGGAAGGGGGAAAAAAAACCAGAAAGGAAACATAAGCCAAATCAGAGACTGCCTCACCGGGAAACACACACAAGGCGATGAAGGAATTAATTATATTACGGTTCGGGAGGAGAAAAGCAGCTGAATAGTGAATGAGAGTCAATAGCATGCTGATGCAGTATGCTTAGTGACAGGCTGTCTCAAGCATACACTGATTCAGAAAATATATTCCCTCGCTGGTATTGCCGCACCCAAGATCAGGAGAGGAACAGCAACAGATGCCAAGAGAACTAAGCATCCACAACACCAGTGGTGGGGTTCCTACCAGTTTGGACCGGTGCGGGCAAACTGGTAGTGGTATGGTGGCCTGGGTCGCTGGAACTGGCAGGGATCCAGGCCTGCCATG
The DNA here is from genome assembly GCF_009769535.1 of Thamnophis elegans. NCBI lineage: Eukaryota > Metazoa > Chordata > Lepidosauria > Squamata > Natricidae > Thamnophis > Thamnophis elegans. The sequence goes on along the minus strand of NC_045556.1, from coordinate 3,883,103 downwards.
CCCCCAAACTGGTTCCCCATCTCTTCTGCCACCGCAGGAATGTTTCTGGAGACACAAAACAGAGGTTACTGGGGCAAACATGGAATGGAAACCCGAGAACCTTCTACTAAGCATTAAACCAGAAAACATAAGCAGTTCAATATGGCATTTGAGCCTACTAATTGTGGCCGCAAGAATAACTTATGCACAATTTTGGAAATCCACTACCATACCGTCGGAAGATGCCATAATTAAAGATCTATGAATGTGCAGAAATGGACAGAATGACGGGTTGGCTGAGGGACAAAGGAGAAAACGGAACATTATCTTAGCTGGAACCTATGGTATATGCGACAAGGAGAACAGCAGGGACTTAAAATGGGGAAAGTTAACATGGGTATTGTAATAGATCCCTGAACTTTGCAATGAGAAGATGTGGCTTAGGAGACTAACAATGAGGAAGGAAAGAAAAAGTTGGGCTGTGAATGACTGTCACCGCGGGGGGGGGAGGGGAGGGGGGTTGTATGTTTAAAACGGTATTTGTATCTGTATGTTTTACGCTTTAAAAAAAAGTATAACTAATGAATGCCGATACAAAAGGCTGTATATTACTTTATATTGTTATGTATGATTGTCTTTCTTATGTGTTGTATTTTTCTTTCTGTTTTTAAAGGTAATAAGGTTTAATAAAAATTATTTTTTAAAAAAAAACAGTTTTTCAGTCAACTGTGCATGCACAGCAGTGTGTGATGGGCGCACAGGCGAGCAAAGCAGCAGTGCACACGCAAAACGCCCTCTCAGCAAACCGGTAGTAAAACCGGTCAGGAACACCCACCACTGCACTGAATGGGAAGGTGCCCCAAGCCCACCCACTCGGATCTAGGAGCCACTTTTCGGCAAGGAGAATCATTCCTCGGGGTTCACAGGAACAAAATCGAATTGAAAGGTGGAGGAAGGAAACCCTCGAGCAAGGAGTAATCTTAAAAGAGGGTCGGACTGAAGGATCGGACTCTCTTCTACTACTTGGAGGACCCTGAGTAGGTTGAAGGTTGGAGTGTCTAAGTGTAAAACCATTGTGCTCAAGTGGAGGCTTTTAGTGGATAACAGCACACAGAGTGAATGTGGGACACACAAGAGCCCAGTCCATATAAATCGGCATATAAGAGGCATATAAATCCAATAAACAAAAAAAAAACATCTGCTGGTATGTCAGCTTACTACCAGAAACGTTGTACCAATAATGACTTATTTTTTTGGCTTAACAACAAAGCCAAGAAGGTAGATTCATCTGGGTAGTTTAAAGTTTGGTGTACACAAGGAGGAGGAGGAGGAAGAGGAGGAGGAGGAGGAGAAGAGGAGGAGGAGGAGGAGGAGGAGGAAGAGGAGAAGAAGGAGGAGGAGGAGGAGGAGAAGGAGGAGAAGAGAGAGAGAAGGAGGATGGAGAAGCTGAGGAGGAAAAGGAGGTGAAGGAGAAGGAGAATAGGAGGAGGAGGAGGAGAAGAGAGGGAGAAGGAGAAGGAGGAAGGAGGAGGAGGAGGAAGAGGAGGAGGAGGAGAAGAAGGAGGAGGAGGAGGAAGAGGAGGAGGAGGAGGAGAGAAGGAGGAGGAGGAGGAGGAGGAGAAGAGGAGGAGGAAAGAGAAGGAGGATGAGGAGAAGGTGAAGAGGAGGAAGAGAGGAGGAGAAGGAGACAAGGAGGAAGAGAAGGAGGAGGAGGAGAGAAGAGGAGGAGGAGGAGAGAAGGAGGATGAGGAGGGAAGCTGAAGGAGGAAAGGAGGTGAAGGAGAAGGAGGAAGAGAAGGAGGAGGAGGAGAAGAGGAGGAGAAGAGGAAGATGAAGGAGAGAAGGAAGAGGAGGAGGAGGAGGAGAAGAGGAGGAGAGGAGAAGGAGGAGGGAGAAGGGGAGAAGGAGAAGAGAAGGAGGAGGAGAATGTGAAGAAGAAGGAGGAAGAGAAGGAGAAGGTGAGGAGAAGGAGGAAGAGGAGGAGAAGGTGAAGGAGAAGGAGGAAAGAAGGAGGAGAAGAAGAATGAGAAGAGAAGGAGGGAAGGAGAAGAAGAGGAGGAGAGGTGAAGGAGGAGGAGGAGGAGAAGAGGAGGAGGAAGGAAGGGAAGGGAAGGAGGAAGGGAAGGAGGGAGAGGGAGGAGGAGGAGGAGGAGGAGGAGGAGGAGGAGTCTGAAAAGGTGACTGTCTGCCAATCCTTGGACAGGAATCCGCTGTGTTCTCTCTTCTTTCTTTCTCTGAGTTCTTACTTAACATGTCGGACCTTGAAGGACCAGTGAGCTTCATGGCGGTGGGATTGATTAACATTACATCAGAGGCAAAACTGGATTACTCTTGTAAGACAGATATTCATTCACTTTGACCCTGAAACACCAAAGGATACTGCCAAACATAAACAATGGCTCCAAGCTAGCCAGTGGGCTCTGGGCTAGATCGATACCCACAACACTTGAGATACAAAATCCTGACACGCGTCTGGGGAGAACACAGAGATAAGGATGCCCATTGCTCCTTCTGTTTCAAAAATTGATCCAGAATCAATTTGGAGCGTAAGTGCAGCCTTCCTAAGTATTTCTCTGTGCTGGATTGTCCTTGGAACTGGGGGAAAAAAACCCCAAATCTCCTTGGCTGATCTAATACAATTTAGGGCTGGGTCTACAGGTCCAAAGTATCTCATCCCATCCTAGGATGGTTGGTGTAGAAGAGGAATTAGAAGCTCTTCCATGTAGGCTGCTGGAGGACTCGGAGAAAAGCAGAAGGTAAAGAAGGAGGAGAAGTAAAGGAAAAGGAATTTATGGACCATCCTTTGGAAGGGTGGAAGAGTCCAACTGAAGTCCAGAGGTAATGAGATGAAGGCTCAGTTGGCTTGCTACCAAAAACCCCTGCTCCCTCCCATCCTTCCTTGACATTACTGTAATGCTGAGTGTTTTGGCCCGGCCTGGCCTTAACTAAAGAACTTTTCTCTAGCTGAACCAAAGTTTTTTTTTTCTGCCAGCTCAGCAAGCATTCTGGTGTGCATTTTATTCACCTCTGTGCTCCACAGAGTTACAGCATCTTTTAAAAGTCCCATTTCACTGTATTTACACAGTATGTAAGGTAAAGGTAAAGGTTCCCTTTGCACATATGTGCTAGTCATTCCCAACTCCAGGGGGCGGTGCTCATCTCCATTTCAAAGCTGAAGAGCCAGCGCTGTCCGAAGACGTCTCCGTGGTCATGTGGCCGGCATGACTCAATGCCGAAGGCGCAGGGAACGCTGTTCCCTTCCCACTAAAGGTGGTTCCTCTTTTCTACTTGCATTTTTACATGCTTTCAAACTGCTAGGTTGGCAGAAGCTGGGACAAGTCACGGGAGCTCACTCCGTTACGCGGCGCTAGGGATTCAAACCGCCAAACTGCCAACCTTTCTGATTGACGAGCTCGGCATCTTAGCCACTGAGCCACCACGTACCATAACACTATGTAACATAGTGAAAAAGAAATTGATTCAATTCTTGAGCCAGCTAATTTTTATATATTAAATTTACTGGCCACCCGTCTTTCCACAAGGCAATTCTGGGTGCCCAAGGTCTTGTGATCACCAAGATCTGAGCTGACACTCAAACAATGGAAAAATCTTCCATGGAATTGCTCCCAATAATCCAAGTGGCTTAAGACAGGAGCTTGTCTATATCAATAGACAAGATTCTTTATCAAGGAACGACCAAGGTGAAATCAATGCTCCCACCAATGCTGGCAGGACAAACCACTGTATATAAACCAAGAGCAATGTCCACATTCCCTTGTAGCACTGATGATGTTACCTAGTTGGGTCATGTAATGTCTGCAAGAAATAACCAAGCTCAGAGAGCATCCAGGGCTCCATAGAAGAAGAAACCCTGATAAGCAGGGATTAATACCAGACAAACAATTGAGCAGAAAATACTTGAGAGACCGCCTACTGCCAATTACCTCCACTAGACCAATCCGATCGCATCGATTAGGCCTCCTCCGAATTCCATCTTCCAGCCAATGCAGACTGGCAATTACCCGGAGGAGAGCCTTCTCGGTGGCTGCTCCGACCCTCTGGAACGAACTCCCCGTGGAGATTCGGACCCTCACCACCCTCCAGTCCTTCCACGCGCTTTAAAGATCTGGCTGTCCCGGCTGGCCTGGGGTTAAGATTTTAACCCCACTCGAATTGTGTGATTGTGTGACTGTTGTGCTCTCTTTTAATATGTTGTATTGTCTCCATGTGGAATATGTCTGTCCTCCCCCCCCCTTTTTTGAACTGTGAGCCGCCCTGAGTCCCCCCAGGGAAAAGGGCGGCATACAAATTTCAAATAAAACTAAAACTAAACTAAACTATCCCACTCAAGGAACTACCAACTCAGGCAAACCACAATATTGTTTAAGTTGTTGTATTCTGAGAAATTCTTGTCTACAGCCAGACTGATCTTCCATTAAAGATGCTCCTTTTAACCAATTGCTTAGCCAGAAGAATTGACTTCCAGTTTGATTAATTTCTTTTTTCAAAGAAAAAAGAAAAAGATGGAGTTTAACAAGGGGGAACCATTAGAGAAATATTTTCCTGAGATTGATTCTGTCACACTCGAGTTTTTGCTAAATATCATAATGGTTTTTATGCATGACAGCCCACACGGCTAATAATATCTTTGATAATAAACAGTTGGAAAAAAAAACTTTGTTCCCAAGGGCAAAGATCAAAGAAGCCAGCGAGTAACATGATTCTAAAAGGAAAGTCAAGCTTGAGAGATTTGATTGTCGTGGCCATATTTGCTTGGCAACAACAAGGAAGGAATTTGCCGATGATGTCTTCTACGGAGGGGCTTAAAATCTTTCCTGGAGGATCAACTCCAGCTGGAGAAACAATGAGAAGCATAAGAGACGCTGGGACTTCAGTAGAGTGAAGATGTTGGCCATGGCAAGATGGGTGCAGCGTTCAGGTCTAATGAAAAAATAACCACCAGACACAAGGACATTAGCATTCGGGATGCATTCGGATCATGCAGAATATGGTGACCATGCCAGGATGTGATGGGAAATTTTGGGGTCCTTGTGGACATTTCTACATAGGTAGACCTGGACTTATGACTGTTGGGCACAAGAAACCAGGGACAGGATCAGAGGCTGCAGTCCCTCCTAAGCACAGAACACAAAAATTGTCTGCTACGACGTCCTACCTGTCAACGATGACTTCAGCATAATACGGGGCAAACAGTTGATACAAACTCAAGGTAAACTGCTGAAAACTCGATTGCGGAAAATACGACTTCGGCAACAGAGTGGTCAACGCCTGGAATGCTCTACTTGATTCCCTTGTTGCATCCTCAAACCCCTCCATAGCTTCAACCTTAAACTGTCTGCAGTGGACCTCACCCCATTCCTAAGAGGTCCGTAAAGGGGGCGTGCATAAGAAGTAACTAAATAAGTAACTAAATAACCAACTAAATAACCAACTAAATAACTAAAACTAAATAACTAACTAAATAACTAACTAAATAACTAAATAACAATAACTAAATAACTAAATAACTAAATAACTAAATAACTAAATAACTAAATAACTAAATAACTAAATAACTAAACTAATAACTAAATAACTAAATAACTAAATAACTAAATAAAAACTAAATAATAACTAAATAACTAAATAATCAAATAACCAACTAAATAACTAAATAACTAACCAAATAACTAAATAATTAACCAAATAACTAAAACTAACCAATAACCAATAACTAACTAAATAACTAAATAACCAAATAACTAAATAACTAACAAAATCAATAACTAAATAACTAACTAATAATAAATAACCAAATAACCAACTAAATATCTTCTTATATCTTCTCCGAATCTCTCTCTCTTCTCTCTAAATAACTAAATAACCAAATAACCAAATGACCAAACTACAAATAACTAAATAACCAAATAACCAAATAACCAAATAAAAAAATAACCAAATAACCAAACAACTAAATAGTTCAAAAGTGCTATGAGTTATTTCCTGCTACGTATATATGAGAATCTGGTTTACTAAGGGCTAAGAAAAAATCATGGGGAGGGCTGCATCATTTCTGGAGGTTATTTATTATAAAGAGATTCTTGTGGCCTCTTTTTTTTAAAAAAAAAAGTCAAATTCACTTGATTTTTTTAAAAAGCTTCCTGGTGATCCTTACTCAAGGCATTCAGTCTCATAACTGCACAGTTCCGACATCTGTTTGCGCAAAGTTCAAAGGAAAACAAACGACAAAGAAGGCACATATTTCGAGAGCTAAGTACCCCTGTGTATTCTGGGGGAGGTGGGCAGCGTCCCTTTTCCTTATATCTCCTCCGAGTCTCTCTCTCTCACACACATAGACACCCTAAGGAGACCAAAAAAGGACCATTTTGATCTTTAGAGCTCGGTGCCCTTGCTCGAATCGTAAGATGGTAACAATGCATAAAATGCCAACCTCCCAGTTTGCAAATACCAGGTCCTTGCGGTGTGAAATGCCAGTTCCTCTAACGTGCAAACACCTTGAATGAAATGTCACCTCTCCAAAGTGCAAAACCTCAGCTCCCATAAATGGCAGGAGTTGGAAGGGACCCACAACAGCAATGAGGCGTGGAAAGGCCAAGAGTCTTCACCGAGACACCAACAAAACAGGAGCGGAGCTGAGGGACATAATCAGACGTTCTGAAGCAACTTTTCTCTAGCTAAGCAGGTTTAAGGTTGGACTTCTTCTGGGCAGGTCTTCCTCTCAAGAGACCATGGCTGCCACCTTGAATCGCCCACATGGTGGAAGGGACCTTCGACCAGTGGTGGGATTCAAGATTTCACTACTGGTTCTGTGGGCGTGGCTTGGTGGGCATAGCAGGGGAAGGATACTGTAAAATCTCCATTCCATACCCACTCTAGGGGAAGGTTACTGCAATATCAGATGTGGATTGCTCCCAGTTCGGATCGGCCAAACAGGTAGTAGTGGCAGGAGCGTGCCCAAACTGGTATTAACAGAATTGGCAACCTACCAGTGTGTAAAAATCTCCGTTCCCTCCCAATCATCTGGGACTCGGGAGGCAGAGAATAGATGGGGGCATGGCCAGCCAGAGGTGGTATTTGCTGGTTCTCTGAACTACTCAAAATTTCCACCGGTTCTCCAGAACTGGTCAGAACCCGCTGAATACCATCTCAGCCTTTGACCCATGGATCTTTATCCAGGATCAGTTTGGCTTGGCCATCAGTGTATCATATTCTCATGTATAAGGTAAAGGTAAAGGTTCCCCTCGCACATATGTGCTAGTCATTCCTAGTCTAGGGGGCGGTGCTCATCTCCGTTTCAAAGCCGAAGAGCCAGCGCTGTCCGAAGACGTCTCCGTGGTCATGTGGTCGGCATGACTCAACGCCGAAGGCGCACGGAACGCTGTTCCCTTCCCACCAAAGGTGGTGCCTATTTTTCTACTTGCATTTTACATGCTTTCGAACTGCTAGGTTGGCAGAAGCTGGAACAAGTCACGGGAGCTCACTCCGTTAAGCGGTGCTAGGGATTCGAACCGCCGAACTGTCGACTTTTCTGATTGACAAGCTCAGCCTCTTAGCCTGAGCATGAAATAACCTCATAGTACTTTAGTAGTACTCTTCCTGCGCCTGGCTTCTTTCACCAGTCATAAGTCTGGAGGTCTACCTAGAGTTCAGCTTCTGATGGACACATCCATGCCATCCATTTTGGATGGCTTCCCGGATAACATTACAAGTTGACCATTTACAAAATCTCAGCTGAAATTATTTGGATTTTTCCACTGTCTCCGATCCAAGTATCGAAAGCAGAAGATTCCATTCCTATCCAGAGCTCTGCCAGACTCAATTCCCCACCCCCACCACCAACTTTGATCCATAATTCTATGGTCATTTATTTGAGAAAGGTTACCATTTGGCAAATCTCCAAGAGGACTACAGTTTGAACCCACCCCACCCCATCAGAAAAAGATGCAGTCATAACAGAGCAACTGTCTTCATTCTTGCTTAGTTATGGAGAACACAAGAAGTTAAAGGATGAATCAAACTTTCCTTTTTAAAAAAAAATTTTATTTTATCAATTTCATATATACATTCACAATTATATGAACTCATAACTGTTATTAATAATATGTATTTATAACATTTTTCCCTACAGTTGACAATATACTTGAAGATTGCTTTCTACCATCCCATAGATCCATCTTATCTTACAACGGTCCTACTTCTTCTTCCCTCCCTCCCTATTTCCTTCCCTCATTTCTTCTCTCCTGCTCTCCTTCCTTCCCTTCCTTCCTCTCCCTCCTTCCCTCCCTCCTTCCTCCTTCCCTCCTTCCTTCCCTCCTTTCTTCTCCTTCTCTTCTTCCTTCCCCCCTTCCTTCTCTCTACATTCCTCCTTTTCCTCCTCCTCTCCTTCCTCCTCCTTCCTTCCTTCTCTCCTTCTCTCCTTCCTTCCCTTTCCAAGTTGCCTCCTTAAACTGGTCTCATCAAAAGCCAACTCAACTTTTTCTTCCTTCCATCAGAACATCTCAAGTCCACTTGGGATGCTTCAACCCAATGAAGTGTTGCTACATCCTTTTGGGCCATCTGCCAAGCCCAAATCATATCTCTGAAAGGAGATCTACCTGATATTTTCCTCTCTCTCCTCATTGTCACGAAGACCACAACTTAGTAGGAATGGGTCTACGTTTTTCTGTCCCCTCACTGTCTTCAACCCATCTCAAATTCTGCTTCATGGCAATGCATAAACGTTTTTAGGATACAGCCTGAGGAACTAAGCACTGTAACTAAGTTTACTTTTTTTTCCCATCAGGGTTACTATGCCAACACTAGATAAGTGACACAGAGGCATTATGAAATCAAAGATTTCAGCGTCATTCTTTCTCCACGGGACTTTTGGAGACTGACAGGTCCGTGAAGGCTGTTTGGCAGCTGTAACTCAAAGGTTTCTCACGTTTCACCAAATGACATTTCCCAAGATTCTCTCTGAGAAGCTATGACAAGTTAAGCCAAGTTGGGGTTGTAGTAAAGACTGGCTGTCAGAAGCACACCTGTGAGGGTTCACACCTGTGCAAAGCCCCAAAGGGTTAGAGTTAGCCTGCAATGCTGCATTCTAACCACAGGGAGGGAGGGAGGGAGATAGCAATAGCACTTAGACTTATATACCATTTTATAGTGCTTTACAGCCTCTCTAAGCGGTTTACAGAATCAGCCCCTTGCCCCCAGCAATCTGGGACCTCATTTTACCCACCTCAAAAGGTTGGAAGGCTGAGTCAACCCTGAGCCTGGTGAGATTCGAACTGCCAAATTGCAGGCAGCCGGCAGGCAGCAGAAGTAGCCTGCTGTACTGCACTCTGACCACTGTGCCACTACGGCTAGACATGGTGAGACACTTGGCAAGTTCTGCTTCAAGAGGTCCATGAAGAAGAGGGACTCCCTTCCTTCAGTAATGATTAAAAAAAGAGCAGGCAGAGCTGTGGTTGGTGGAGTCAAGTGAGTCAGCAGCTCAGAATCATTACATTCCCATCAATGGTCCAAGCCCAACCCCTTGAATTCCGTTGATCCTTACGGGGCACCAATTTCACGCTGAACTTTAGTTGGCCAGATTCTTGTGCACAGATCTTGAGCAATAAATCTTCCGAAATGCAACTTAACACAGGGTCCTGATCCTTTGCGCCTGATGGTAATTGATCCCAAGGTCAATCTGTCCTTACTCTTAGGACAGTTCTTCTAACATTCAGCTGGAGTCTGCTTTTCTGAAGCTTAATCCATTAGCCTACGTCCCAACAGTCTCGGATAAAAGGCAAGCCAGGTTCTCCTTCTGTGCAATCTCACATTAAATATTCTAAAAGGGCTATTATCTCTCCCATCAGCTTTCTCTTCCCAGGACTAAAAACACCCAGTCCCTTTGATCTCTCCTCGTAGAAGTTCTAGGAGTAGTGATGCCATACTCTAGAGTCAATTCTTCCTGTGCATGTCTCAAGACGTGTTTCTTGAGAAGGGAGGTAAGTTAACGCATGGAGGAAAAGAATAGAAAGGGAAGAAAGTTAGTTTGTGGACCTCATCCTTAGCCAGAAAGGGTCTCCTTGGGTATGTTAAGAACTTCATGTCCTGTGTGGGACTCCCATCAAATGCCGGGGGAATCAGTAAATTCAGGCAATTCACATGAGTATAAAGATTTATTACAAGCTTAAGCTCTCTACGGGAATCTGGCCAACTAACAGTCAAGGGAAATGAGCGGGAGATAATAAAGGCATTCAAGGTGGGGCTGGATTTAGATCTCTTGTGGGCACACAGGGACTCATGATTGATGACATATTTGACCCCTCCTTCCTTGGGCTCAGCCTCCCCATAATTCCCAGATATGAACTTGTATATAGAGATAGCCTTCGATTTAACAACCATTCCTTTAGCACCCATTCAAAGTTACAGAGGCTTTGAGAAAAAGCAACTTATGACCTGTCCTCCCATTTACAACCATCGTAGCAACTCCACAGTCACATGATGAAAATTGGGCATTTGGCAACCAGCCAAGTGTATTTATCCCGGTTGCAGTGTCCTGGGAGGGTGGGGGGTGTCACATGATCGCCGTTTGCCACCTTCTCAGCTGGCTTCCAACATCCAAAATTGATGGGGGAGGAGCTGGATTCGCTTAATGACCACGTGGTCCACTTAACAACGTTTTTTTAAAAATGCCCATAACTCATTTAACAATCGCATTGCTTACAGGGGAAATTCTGGTCCCAAATATGGCCATAAATCGAGGACTCCCCGTGTGTGTGGCGTGCGTGGGTGTGTGATGTGTGGTGTGTGTGTGTGCTCTGTGTGTGTGTGTGGTGTGTGTGTGTGCAATCAGGACTAGCAAAAATTTGCACCTCCCATGAAAGTTTGTTCCTGTCTGTTCCCGAGAATTGAGCAGCATCTAATTTTTTTCCTCCAGTACCTTATCTCCTTATTAAGTTAGAGGTTGCCCAAATATGCAAGAGAACGTTTATTTAGAATACCTGACTTATCAACGCATCTGCGCACTGAGAAGAACCAGGGAGAGGTCAGATAAAGGCGAGTGGAGCCAAGCATTTTCAGCAAAGCAATGCCGAGGGAGAAAGGGAAATGTTCTAATTGTCTATCCTTTCACTTCTTGGCTCTTCAGCTGCGTTGATCCGCTCCCTGGGGAAGACGCATTCCACCCAAATACAATTAAATACATATTATTCCTGCCTCATTCGCAGTGATAAAGAAACCCATGGCACATGGCAAATACATAGCATTCCTTTGCAATGGAAAATATTTAATGATGCCAGCCTTGGGAAGCCAAAGGGGGAACAATACAATGGAAGGAAGGAAAAGGAAGGAAGGAAGGAAGGAAGGAAGGAAGGAAGGAAAGGTTACATCAAGTGGGGAGCCTCAGTATGGAAATGAGCACCCAGGAAGGGAAGGAAGGGTGGGAGCAGAAGACTGGAAGAGAGAAAGGAGGTGGGGCAGGAGAACCACAAGTCAACTCAGATTCCTGTGGGGCCAATCCCTCTCTCTCTTTCTCTCTCAGCCCAACCCACCTCACAGCGTTGTGTGTTGTGAGGAATAACAGAATAACAGAGTTGGAGGGAGGGAGGGGAAGCAATAGAAACAGCATTTATACTTATATACCGCTTCACAGTGCTTTACAGCCCTCTCTAAGCGGTTTACAGAGTCAGCATATTTGCCCCCAACAACCTGGGTCCTCATTTGACCCATCTCGGAAGGATGGAAGGCTGAGTCCACCTTGAGCCAGTCAGGATCAAACTGCTGGCAGTGGGCAGAATCAGTCTGCAATACTGCATTCTAATCACTGTAACCCAAGGAAGGAAGGAAGGAAGGAAGGAAGGAAGAAGGAGGAAGAAGGAGGAAGGCGCGAAGAAGGAATAGAACTTAGACTTATATACTGCTTCACAGTTCTTACACCCCTAAGAGGTTTGAGTCAGCCATCTGCCCACCCAATCTGTGCCCTCATTTTACCCACCTCGGAGGACGGAAGGCTGAGTCAACTTTGAGACTGGTGAGATTCGAACTGCCACATTGCAGTCAGCAGAAGTAGCCTGCAGTGCCACACCCTAACCACTGTGCCACCATGTCTCAAGGAAGGAGGAGGGGGGAGGGAGAAGGAAGGAAGGAAGGAAGGAGAGGGGGAAAGGAAGGAAGGAAGGAAGGATAGGGGGAAGGAAGGAAGGAGGAAGGAGAGGAAGAAGGAATAGGAAGGAGAGGAGAGAAGGAAGAGAGGAAGGAAGGAAGGAAGGAGGGAGGGAGGGAGGAGAGGGGGAGAGAGGAGGAGGGCAGAGGAGGAAGGAGGGAGGAAGAGAAAGAGGGAGGGAGGGAGCAAGCTTGTGATTATCTCTCTATTCCCTCCCCAAAGTCTTCCTCATTAGAATGGGTAAAACAAAGATGTCATCTTAAGACTGCCAAGCCCATGTGATCCCAAAATAGGTGCTATAATTCTGTTTTTACAGCTTTCTGCAGTTTTGCAGATTTCTAGGAAGAGACATTCCTGCTGCAAACGATTTTTCAGGCAGGAGGCCAAAAACTCAAATTGGCAGGAACTTTTTCTACTCGGTTTCAAGTATCCTGCTTAGCCATGGATCCCTTATTCCAAATTCACCCATTTAAATCCGTCCAATCTCAGGGCCGCAGGGCTGCCCTTATTCCCTATCTCTGCGGAAGCACCGATATTCTGCGTCCTTCCTCGTCTTGCCCTGTGCCTCCGAGCCACCAAAGAGCAAGCATGGTCGGGAGGGAAAGCCATTAATCCTCATTAACGGAGTAAGAAACCATGGCATAGATAGTGTTTTTAATATACAAAAAGCATAGCTGGGACACGGTGCAAAGCATTCCCAAGACTGATGTGAATAATAATGGCCACTTCAATAAATAACCAAGGAAGCTGTTCTCTCTGAGTCAGGCTAAGTTTTAAAAGAACACGAACTGGCTAAAGCAAGGCTAAATGCAGCACTGCAGGCTACTTCGCGACGGCAGTTCTGCAGTTCGGCGGTTCGAATCTCGCCGGCTCAAGGTTGACTCAGCCTTCCTTCCTTCTGAGGTGGGTGAAACGAGGACCCAACTGTGTGGGGAATATATGCTGACTCTGTACAACCGCTTAGAGAGGGCTGAAAGCTCTATGAAGCGTATATAATCTAACTGCTATTGCTATTGCTAAGGCATGAACCACCACATTAGCATCTCTCTGGGATTCTCTGTTTTAAAAAAAAAAAAAGTTTGCGGCAAGATTATTCTGGAGATGAGAGAGACAGAGAGAGAGAGGGAGGGGAGAGGAGAGAGAGAATTGGATGATATATGTAAATATATAGGAACGGTGGCTCAGTGTCTAAGATGCTCAGCTTGTCAATCAGAAGGTCGGCAGTTCAGTGGTTCGAATCCCTAGCGCCGCGTAACAGTGAGCTCCCGTGACTTGTCTCAGCTTCTGCCAACCTAGCAGTTTGAAAGCATGTGAAAATGCAAGTATAAAAATAGGCACCACCTTTGGTGGGAAGGTAACAGTGTTCTGTGCCCCTTCGTGTTGAGTCATGGAGATGGTCATGAGGCCACGGAAGGATATATGGAGATAGAAGGTAGTAGGTAGGTAGGTATAGATAGATAGATGGTGGATGGATGTGGATGGATGGATGGAGGATGAATAGATGTAGTAAGTAGGTAGGTAGGTAGGTAGGTAGGTAGGTATAGGTAGTAGGTAGGTAGGCAGGCAGGCAGGCAGGAAGGCAGACAGACAGACAGACAGATAGACATTAAGATCGATAGATAGATAATAGATAGATAGATAGATGATAGTAGGTAGGTAGTAGGTAGGTAGGTAGATAATCTAGATAACTAGATAGCTAGATAGCTAGATAGCTACATAGATATGGTAGATAAGGTAGATAGATAGATAGATAGATAGATAGATAGATAGATAGATAGATAGATAGATGATAGATAGATAGATAGATAGATAGATAGATAGATAGATGATAGGTAGATAGGTAGGTAGGTAGGTAGGTAGGTAGGTAGGTAGGTAGGTAGGTAGGTAGGTCGGTAGGTAGATAGATAGAGATAGATAGATAGATAGATAGATAGATAGATAGATAGATAGATAGATAGATAGATAGATAGTGCCATCCTCCCTTAATGATTATGCTTCTCAAATTTTATGCACAAAAAATGCCTGGAGGAATTCCAACTTTAACTGCAAAAGGAAGCAGATTGGCTTGCCACTCACAAAGCGCCCCTTCGCGTGAAATGCCACCATCCTCCATTCAGACAAGAGTTGGCATCATTCGAGCCAAGCCGGTAACGCAGCTGTGGCGATTGAGAAAATCGCCCATTTGCATTTGCTTTTGTGGTTTTTCTCCTCGTTATGCCGAGTGGCATCAGTGGAAGGGAAGGAACCGGGGCTGAACTTCTGCTTCGTGTTATCTCTCTTGCCAACGACCACAAGGAGGCCAATCGACAGGTCACTAAACACGGGGAGGGGGGAGGCTGGCAGAGCCGGGCAAGGAAAATGTGAAATTCCCCCTCCGACCAGCTGTAACTCTTCCAAGCAGGTGAACGGGTCAATCCAGCTGATGGTTCGGCTTCCTTTGACCGCCCCAATTGTAACCCCAGAGATGGAAGCGTTGGCTTTGGCGTCTTCCAGGAAAAAGCAGTCTGAGCTTTGCTTAATGTCGCTTCTATTAAAACATTGCCTGGTAGCTGGAAATTACACAGTCACAATGGAGCAGACATGCACAGAAGAATTCTGGGGTAAAGCACAACAGCGTAACGAAAGGATTGTGTTCTGACTTAGGCTTCCTGACACAGTAAAAAACACCTCTTTTATTTCAACAGCAGTGATTGTGTTCATTCACAGCCCGTAATGAGTCACAAATAGTTTGTAAAAGAGTCCGGCAGTAGTCTGCCACAGTCCTTCGGGATAAGGCTGATAAGCACCCACCTTTATCTCCCTTGAAGCACTGCCAAAGACCTGACAATTGCTTTGCAAGGCCACACGGAGCACGAGTCAAAACGGAGCTTCAGAGTTTAAACCGACCAGCACGAACGAAGTTGCTTCCTGCAAAGGCTCATGTCTGTTTTCTCCTTTTTTATGTCTTATGTGAGGGGCCAATCATCTCCAAGCCTTACTCATGAGTTGACCTTTTCTTACCTCCTGGCAGCTCTGTGCATGCATGCACTGGGAACAGGCTCCCCCTGTTCCTCTGCTCATTGATGTCCTACTCTGGAGGATCTGGAGGCAGCACATAACTCCCAGATGGCCCTGGCCCCCTCTCTGCCTCCAACACAGAGCCCTCGTCTGAGCCTTGCCCCAATTTTGGTACGCCGAACTGGCAGTAATACCAGTTCGGCCACCAATGCAGCAGGACCTGCATGCAAAAATGCCTGCATGTCTTCAACAAATGCCTCTCTTGGTGCCACCACAAAGAGCATCAAGTTGTTTGTTGCTTCATCTACCAATTGCACTTTTTAGACGGTAATTTCGTGGAGAAGCAATATTGCACAGTTTCCCTGTAAGATAATTTACAGGGCTGCTAATTCCTGTGACACACAATGGAATTTGAGTCAATTTTGCAACTGTCTCACTACAGGGTGGTTGCAAAGCTTAAGGCCACACTCAACGCAGGGTGAGAGCCACCATTTTGATTTCCTGCATGCAATAATAGGGGGGAGGGGAGGAAAAAAACCCCAATTAAAAATAGTGTGGGTTGAATATTTTAACTTTTCATTTCCTGTGTCTTAATTTCTCGGCACAAGAGGAATTCCGTACAAGTGGGGGTTGCAGAGAACTAATTTTGCTATCCTTCTGCGTTCCCGAGATGGTAAAGGTCTCAGGGCTTATCGACTAAATTAGCTTGCGCATGAATCTCAGAAGCGAGACAGGGAGGAAGGGGGGGGGGAACCCGCACGTATGTGACACCTCCCCGATTGAATGCTCCCAAAAGGTGGTGGAAGAGAAGACAAATAAAACAATTACAGGAAGGACGACTCAAAAAGGGAGCTCTCCCTTTAAACCCAACTCTTTGTGTCGCTAACAAGGGATGACAAGATACAGATCTGACCATCCAGACAATATCTAGCGGCTCTGCGAATTTTCAGCATATGGCAACATATTCATCGGGGAAACAGAAGGAGCTTGGCTAACGTAGATAAAAAGTCGCAATATGGCAGTCTCGTTGGGTAACCAGATAGGAATCATGACCGGATGAACTAATTCTGCTTTATTGTAAAGCCACATCGGGGAATCTTGCAAATCTGAAAGTACAACACCCCCCCCCCCCTTTACAGTCAAGAGAAGCTAGGTAGGATCTATTCTGAGCTTCTTGCCCTGCCCATTACGCAACTCTGGACCATGTGGTCTCTTATCTACTGTTCTCTTGTCCACATCTCTTCAGTTTAAGTTTAAGTTTAAGTTTTATTTTATTTATATGCCGCCCTATTCCCTAAAAGGGACTCAGGGCGGCAAACAACTTAAACGGGAAGGGGAAACATACAAGTACAAAATACACATATTAAAATGACCAACAACCACACCTGTCGAGAGGGGAAGGGAGCTCATCAACCCCAGCCTGCCGACACAGCCAGGTTTTAACGGCTTTTCGGAAAGCAGGGAGAGAGGTGAGAGTCCGAATCTCCGTGGGGAGTTCGTTCCAAAGGGCCGGAGCTGCAACAGAGAAGGCCCTCTCCCGGGTGGTAGCCAGATGGCATTGGCTGGTGGACGAACCCGGAGGAGGCCGGCCCTGTGCGATCTAATGGTCTTTGGGAGGTAATTGGCAGCAGGCGGTCTCTCAAGTACCCAGGTCCCCATGAAGGACTTTATAAGTAATAACTAGCACCTTGAAGCGTATCCAGAGACCAATTGGAAGCCGGTGCAGCTCGCAGAGGATAGGTGTAATGTGGGTGTATCGAGGTACACCCACAATCGCTCGCGCGGCCGCGTTCTGGACCAGTTGAAGTCTCCGAATGCTCTTCAAGGGCTGCCCCATGTAGAGCGCATTGCAGTAGTCTCCTGCGGTCTTTCCCAGTGCCATTTCACACTAGCCGCACCCCATTTCCCCACTCCTAAGCAAGGACACTTGATAAGACCTCAGGGTGTTGGGGCAGGGGAGGAAGAGAGAGAATGAGAGAAAGATGCTTTTTACAAAAGGCAACTGAGTTTTCTGTGTTTTTCCTTGACGATGTTCCACTTCTCATACAAGAATCTTCTTCGGTTCCGACTGAAGAGTGGGGAACGGAAGGATTTATATTCCTTGCAGGGCATCTGTTCATTAGCGCTCTCTCTGAGAGTTACTGAAGGTGCTTAGAGGTTGGTCTGTGCCCTCAGGGTCCCCTGAATAGCGCAAATGGGGTGGTGGTGGAACCTTTTGGGATCTGTGAAGGACTGGCTTCTAAACAGCAGATCGATGGTATCGTACCCTCCTCCCTCCCCTGAGAGAGGGCTGTTCAAATCCTTCCATCCCCCACCATTCAGTCAGGAGTGATGAAGCTTCTTGGAGAGAGGGAAACATCTTCAAGGAAAAACAAACTCCAATTGCCTCTTGAAAAAGCCATCACTGCGACAACCATGACTTGGATGATGGAGAATCTCCATAGACAGAAAGAGAGGGGGATATTTATTCATTCATTCACTCACTCACTCACTCACTCACGTATTTACCTATTTACTTATTTAGCTTGTCAACATGTATGAGATAACAGGTCTAAGTATAAACACGGACATGAACACAGGAAATGGGTATGAATAAATGGGGACCATAGGACAGGGGCGGTAGCAGTGGTGGGATTCAAATAATTTAACAACCAGCTCTCTGCCCTAATGACCAGCTGGTGGGTGGGGCTCGGTGGCATGTGACCATGTGACCATGGCCAACTCAACGTCACTCAGGTCGATGGGCGCTTCGCCTTAGCTGTCATGGAAAAGGTTAACCGGAGAGCAGTTTCTGTAAGCGGGGAAACAAGATTAGGCTAGAAACAACTCCAGAATGTTTCCTTCCTGCCTTCCTTACAGGATTAGCCCTGTAAAGTGGGGAAAAATATAATATAATATTTAAATGTATAACATTTATATGCCGCCCAATCCCGGAAGACTCTAGGCAGCTTACAAAAAAGAAAGAAGGAAAGGGAAAAAACGGTTTAAAATCGCAACAACACTCATACATTCATTCTAATTGAGTCTAGACCTCAGCAGTGAGGTCAACAGCCCCAGGCCTGCTGGAACAGCCAGGTTTTTACAGCTTTCCTGAAGGCCATGAGGTGGGTGAGGTCCGGATCTCTGGGGTAGCTGATTCCAAAGAGTCAGAGCATCCACAGAGAAAGCTCTCCTCCGGGGGCCCGCCAGCCGACATTGTCTGGCTGACGGCATCTGAAGGAGGCCCAATCTGTGGGATCTTACTGGCCGCTGGGAGGTATGTGGCAGTAGGCGTTCTCTAAGCCACGTAGGGCTTTAAAGAGGATAACCAACACCTTGAATTGCGTCCGGAGACCAATTGGTAACCAGTGCAGCTCATGGAGGACAGGTGTAACGTGGGTGTACCTCGTAGGAAATTAGATTTCTTCCAACAACCAGTTCTCTGAACTGCATAGAAAGTTACCAACCGTTTCTCCCGAATAGGTGCGAACTGGCTGAATCCCACCACTGGGCGGTAGGCACGCTGATGCGCTTATGCACGCCCCCTTACAGACCTCTTAGGAAAGGGGACGAGGTCCACCCTAGACAAGGTTAAAGTTACGGCGTGGGGGCATGAGAAGGCATTAAAATCAAACACACAGAGAAGGCATCACAACTCAAGCACCAGTGTCTTTCCAGAGGCTGCCCTGACTTTTCTCTAAGGTGCAATAGGATGAAATGAAACGCAACCGCAGCAGCAGCCATCGCATTCACAAGTCTCCTGCAGCGTGCAATAAGACCACGTCTCTTCTGGAAATAGCATCCCAGTCCTTGGAGAACCATCTCCGCAGACATCACATCTTCTGCTGCAGGTCCCGGCTGGGCCTCCCTCTGAAAACCCCAGAACGTCTCCCGGCCACCCGATAGCGTTGCGAGCGAAGCCGGCGCAATGAAATGCAACTTATAATTAAGACCGTGTGTTTGAAGAAAAACACGATCTCCGTTCAGAGGGATTCACTGGCACAACAGTAATTAACGTCTCATTAACATTCCCCTAATTAAGCAGCTTATGAAAGTGGAGATGCTTTGTTGTTACATCTCTCACACACGCTGCTTCTCTTCAGCTTCAGTGGGTGCAGCTGTGTTTGGGCATGGGAATTAACCCTTTCCTGCTGGAGGGCACCCCCCTCTCCTCCTCCTCCATCCCTCCATCCATCACCTGGTTTGGTACTCACTCGGCAGGTGAGACACCTTAGGAAGAAGGCAGAAATGCAGGTGGCACCAAGAATGCCGAAAAGACAGAGCAAAGACCTAGGGTGAGAATGGAATTTAGATCTTCCTCCCTACATCCGTTTTCCTCCTCGTACAACCCCTCCCCGATGGCTTTTATGCAGCCCAGTGTCCAGCTGAGAGAAAACAGCTGGATGGAACTAGCCTCAGCAGGGAAAAAAGATTGAAGAGGAAAAATGAACACATAAATTTAATATATCACTGAAGGGGGACTGGAGATACGGTCTATTTTTTCAATCACAAAAATTCGAGTTTTTTTCTTCTTCAAGAGATAGGGTTTTTGCATGTGGAGTTCTGAATGGAGAAGATGGAGAGCTATCACCGTGAAAGAGAATATTTGGAGTTCCGGATTGAACTGTGGGGGTCTCTCTCTCTCTCTCTCGCCTCTCTCTTTTGGTTGTTTTCTGTAGACGTTTCATGATCTAACTAGGAAAGAACATCAGTGCTAGAAGGGAGTGTTCAGGGAGGAGAAGGAGGGTGAGGAAGATGAGGATGATGACAATGAATAGGATTGTGGGGTCTTTGGTGCTCTCTGAACTTGGTTATTTTCTTGCAGATGTTTCATGACCCAACTAGGGAGCAACATCAGTGCTAGAAGGGAGTGTTCAGGGAGGAGGAGGAGGAGGAGGAGGGAGGAGGAGGAGGAGGAGGAGGAGGAAAGGAGGAGGGGGAAGAAAAGAGAAGAAGAAGAAGAAGAAAGAAAAGAAGAAGAAGAAGACGACAATGAATAGGATTGTAGGTCTTTGGTGCTGTCTGAACTTGGTTGTTTTCTTGCAGACGTTTTATGACCTAACTAGGAAACAACATCAGTGCTAGAAGGAGTGTTCAGGAGGAGAAGGAGGATGAGATGAGGATGAGGACAATGAGTAGGATTGCGGGTCTTTAGGCTCTCTGAACTTGGTTATTTCTTGCAGATGTTTCATGACCCAACTAGGGAACAACATCAGTGCTAGAAGGAGTGTTCAGGAGGAGGAGGAGGAGGAGGAGAGGAGGAGGATGAGGAAGAAGAGAAGAAAAGAAGAGAAGAAGAAGAAGAAGAAGAAGATGAAGAAGATGAAGAAGAAGAAGAAGATGATGATGATGACGATTACAATGAAGGTGATTGTAGGGTCTTTGTGCTGTCTGAACTTAGTTGTTTTCTTGCAGACATTTCATGACTCAACTAGGGAACAACATCAGTGCTAGAAGGGAGTGTTCAGGGATGAGGATGATGAGGAAAGGAGGAAGGAGGAGGAAGGGAAGGAGGACAATGAAGATGATTGCGGGGTCTTTGGTGCTCTCTGAACTTGGTTATTTTCTTGCAGATGTTTCATGACCCAACTAGGGAACAACATCCATGCTAGAAGGGAGTGTTCAGGGATAGAAGAGGAGGAAGTGGTGGTAGTGGAGGAGGAGAGGAGGACGATGACAATGAAGTGATTGTGGGTCTTTGATGCTCTCTGAACTTGGTTGTTCTCTTGCAGATGTTTCATGACCCAACTTGGTAACATCATCCATGCTAGAAGGGAGGGGGAGCAGAGCAGTGAAACCCATGTGGTTGTGGTGGAGGTGGTGGTGGCAGTTTTTCCAGGACATTCAAACGGGTCCTCCCTGAGGAACATCAGCCTGAAAAAGCCCACTTCCCCAACAACACAAAGGCATTCACACAGTTACTCTGAGGATCACGCCAGGCCCCTTCTACCTCTGCACGGCAAAAATGGCCTTATTTGTGTATTGCTGAAAACGGAGTAGAAATAGCTTGACAATTCTGCTCCTTTCCCTGCTCCCATCACTTTGCAGTAAACTACTCTTGGAAGGAGTAGTTTGATCAGAAGACCGATCAGGCAGTCGAAAGACAAGCAAGAATGTCAGAGTATTCTTGAAACAGATTTTTTTCCCCCCTGCGCATGTTTCTACAAGGCAATTAGCCTTGGCTGTCGAGCAGTACCCTTTATTGCTTTACACAACACTAAAGAACGGTAAGAGAAGTTGTGCTTAGTTAGGAACAAGCTAGATATTATGGAGCCCTTCTGAGCATGAAAATGGCAACACGATATTCGTGCTTGGAAGGGTGAGAAGAACCTAGAGTGAGGCCCAGTAGGATGGACCCATGTGCTGGAGAAATGAGCACGTGGCCACAACTTTCCTCAGGATGGATCAGCAGAACATTCAGAGAAAAAGGAGCTATCTCTGTTACGATTTTTCCAGGAAATGGCTGATCGTCAGAAGAACAGAATTATCTCCCTCTGCATAAACAGAGGAACAGAATCAAGATCCCGTGAAGTGTTAATACCACTTTACAAGGCCTTGGTAAGGCCACACTTGGAACACTGCATTTAGTTTTGGTCACCATGATATAAATGAGATGTGGAGACTCCGGAAAGCATGCAGAGAAGAGCAACAAAGAGGATTAGGGGACTGGGGGCTCAAACATACGAAGAACGATTGCTGGAATTAGGTCTAGTTTAATGAAAAAGAAGGACCAGGGGAGACATGATAGCAGTCTTCCAATATCTCAGGGGTTGCCCCAAAGAAGAGGGAGTCAAGCTATTCTCCAAAGCACCTGAAGGCAGGACAAGACAATGGGTGGAAACTCATCAAGGAGAGAAGCAACTTAGAACTAAGGAGAAATTTCCGGACAGTGAGAACAATTAATCAGTACAACTTCCCTACAGAAGTTGTGAATGCTCCAACTCTGGAGGCTTTTAAGAAGAGGTTGGACAATCATTTGTCTGAAGTGTGTAGGGTTTCCTGCCTAGGCAGGGGTTGGACTAGAAGACCTCCAAGGTCCCTTTCGGGAAAACAGGATGGGTAGGTAGGTGGGTGGGGGGTGGGTGGGTGGGTGGGTGGGTGGGGTGGGTAGGTAGGTAGGTAGGTAGGTAGGTAGGTAGGTAGGTAGGTAGGTAGGTAGGTAGGTAGATAGATAGATAGATAGATAGATAGCTAGATAGCTAGATAGATAGATAGATAGATAGATAGATAGATATCTGAAATGGAACTGTAGCATTAATAATGTACATCTTAGGACACTACTATCAAACTAGTCAGGTTTCATAATGTCCTTTCTCAATTCAATGACGACCAAATTCAGACCTAATTGTATTTTGTTGTCAAGTTGGTCAGCTAATATTCACTTATTATTATGAACAAATTTAGAACAGTCATCCAACTGCTGATGGGGGTCAGGGTTAAAAATCCACAACACTATAAAAAGCCACTCCCCCCCATGGCAGCTGCTAACACTGTCAATCCAAACCCCTGGATTGTCTCTCTCTCCATTTTTGGCCGCCAGTTGTCTAGAACTAACTAGCAATAGCCCATAGACTTATATCCGCTTCACAGTGCTTTACAGCCCTCTCTAAGCGGTTTACAAAGTCAGCACATTGCCCCCAACAATTTTACCCACCTGGAAAGACGGAAGGCTAAGTCAACCTTGAGCCAGTCAGGATCGAAACTGTTGGCAGTTGACAGAGTAGCCTACATACTGCATTCTAAACACTGGGAGGGGGAGGGAGGGAAGGAAGGAAGGAAGGAAGGAAGGAAGGAAGGAAGGAAAAAGAAAAAAGGAAGGGAAGGAAGGAAGGAGAAAGAAAGAAGAAAGAAAAGAAGAAAAGAAAGAAAGAAAGAAACGACAGAAAAGAAAAGAAAGAAAGAAGGAAAGAAGGAAAAGAAAGAGGGAGTGGGAAGGAGGAAGGAGGAAGGAAGGAGGAGAAAGAAAGAAAAAAAGAAAGAAAAAGGAAAGAAAGAAAGAAGGAAGGAAGGAAGGAAGGAAGGAAGGAAGGAACGAAGGAAAGAAATTCATTTTGAAATATATATCCAAGTGTTCTCCCAAAGGTGTTTTTTTCCTTTTAAAAACATTTCTCTTCTCATCCAAGAAGCTTCTTCGGTTTTAATTGTTCTAACTTCAGTTTTAAGCATTGAACTTAACTGAAGAAGCCTCTTGGATGAGAAGTGAAACATTTTCAAGTAAAAAACAAACAGGGAAGCCCAGTTGCCTTTGGAGAAGCGCCTTTGGGACAACCACGACCTGGATGAGTGAGAATCTCACCAACCATTCAGATGTTGGCTTGGCTGTGCAGATTTAACTCAAACCTACTTGGTAAAGCTTGCAGGTCAAAACAATTGATTGCGCCAGCATCGTTTCTCTCTGCTCTACCTTCCTTGATATTCCGGTCCTCGCTCCTCCGCCCAGTTGCAAAGCCGGCCTGCCTTGTCCATTTTCCTTCTCAGGCAGGAGAGGCGAGGAAGGGGAACCGTGTCTGGGTCAGGCAAAATTCCAGAAACCAGACCCAGCTCCTAGACACTTAGAAAAGCCCATGCAGATGCTGCTGCCACTTCTGTGCTCTCACCGCTGGAGAAAAATAGGTCACTCTGCAAAACTCAAGGAGAATGCAAATTCACAATGCTGCAGGAAACGTCCAGGCTTCTTGCCGCACTCAGAGCACCTGTCTTACTGTCCCCTCCAGGTCACCAAGGCCAGGAGATGAGCAGTTATTTCGCAGAGAGTTGGAGGGTCTGAGGAAAAGGTGAGAAATTGTAGAGAATATTTGTTGTGGCCCATGGGCAGCCAATGGAGCTGGCAGCAGATTCGGACAGTGAGGAGGTTGGGGAGGAACATGGGCCAGTCCTGGAGTCTGGGGAAGGCTCTGATGAGGGCTCTGTGTCAGAGGCAGAGAGGGGGCCAGGGCCGTCTGACAGTTATCAGCTTCCTTCAGAGTCAGACATCAGTGAGGCAGATGAACAGCTGGAGCTGTTCCCAGTGTGCGCATGCACAGAGCTGCCAGACGAAGGGAACAGCTAAGGAACAGGGGTCGACTTGGAGGAAGGCCACAGGTGGATGATGAATGGCCCCTCCCAGAGAAAATAAAAGAGGAGCGAAAGGGGAGTGGAGTTTGCAGGAATTCACTTCATTGGTTCGGGACTCTCCAAGACTCCTTGCCAGGTTTTGCATATATCAGCCTGGCAGCTCTCCAAGCCAGAGAAGGTCTGTGACTGTAAATCCTCCCTCAAAGACTTTGCTGGATGTGAATGAGCAAAAGGGGATCATGTGACATTGGAAGGCTGCCACCCATGTCACCCCTGGTCCTTCTTTTCATCAGACGAGACATAGCCAATTTCTCCGTTTCTCTTTGTTTCTGAGAACGAATGCTGCTTTTTCTGCAGGATGCTAAAATTACGACTCAAATCTTCCTCTGTGTCATGCCGTGTAAATAGAGTCTAGTCTAGAGACGATTAGTTCACTTAATTGGTTCCTGACTCCCTGAGGCTCCTTGCCAAGTTTTGCAGAGATCGGCCTGGCAGCTCTCCAAGCCAGATAAGGTCTGTGACTTTAAATCCTCCCTGGAAGACTTTGCTGGATGTGAATGTGCAGAATTCACAGTCAATTTCGATCGCACAGACTAGGCCTTCTCTGGATCCCATCTGCCAGCCAATATCAACTGGCGACCCGCCCGGGGGAGAGCCTTCTCTGTTGCAGCTCTGGCCCTCTGGAACGAGCTCCCGTGGAGATCCGGACCCTCACGACCCTCCCGGCCTTCCGTAAAGCCACTAAGTCCTGGCTGCTCCGGCAGGCCGGGGGCTGTTGAACTATCCAGCCCCACGGTAACTATGAATGTTGATGTATTTTAAATTGCTGTTTGTCTTATTTATTCCTTTTCCCCTTTTTATTGTAAGCCGCCCCGGAGTCTTTTGGGAGTGGGTGGCATACAAGACTAATAAACAACTACTACTACTACTACTACTACTACTACTACTACTACTACTACTACTACAATTAATAAGCCCTGCACTATCTCTCCCAGTGAAAAGAGGCTCCCCATCTCTGTTTTTGGCTGGGACCACCTCCTGCGACTCCACGGGCCGCGAGTTTCACACCCCTATGGCGGGATGAATTACAACCAGCCAATGAATTCGACAAGATCATAATTCACGAATCAAGCAGCATTTCCAGTCTAGACAACTCTGATTGGGCTCTAGAAGACGCTAAGAGACTTTTGGGCGTGCGTAGTCAAGAGTGTTGAGATTTATACCTTCAGATTCGATGTGAGCCCTCTGGTTATTTAAGGTTAACTTTGAATTTGCATCCAGTCTTCCTCTTTCATTTATTTCATTAATCTAAGGGAGATGCATCGGGTAAATTCACCTTGGAGTACAAGCTCAGCCCTTTTCCCCCTTCCCATCCTTAGCAGGCTTGTAGTAGCTTATCCGAAAAGGGAAGCCAGCCTCGGCAGGAATAAATTGCATGTGTATATCACACTCCGGTGTATTTTTATTGATTTCTTCTGAAAGCCTGTGTCATGAATTTTTCCTGGCCTCTGAATGGGGCTGCAAAGTTATACGTCAATTCTGAGCATTAGCCATAAATGTGGGAACTCATTTCTCCCCACTGTTTACACAAAAATAAATAAAAAGCGATGGTGACTCCTTCACCCCCCCCCCACACCCACACACACACACTCCTGGAGCCTGATATATGGGCCATGGCATTGCTGATACAACACCCGACAGTCAGCAAGTGTTAAAAGCTTTGTGTGCAATATTCTGACAAACATGACAGCCATTCGTTTCAATTGGGCTCTCCCGGGTTAACGCTTGGGGTCTTGCTGGCTGAAAGGAAGGATGGAAAAGAGAGAAGATTGGTTATGGGATTATACTCGTCTCTGGCTAGAACTGGGTGGCTTTCCTTGACTCCGATCTCCCACGAAGCTGGGGAAAATAAAGAGAATATTTGTAGCTCAGGGTGGGACTGCGGTGCCCTTGGTGATCT
This sequence comes from Thamnophis elegans, assembly GCF_009769535.1. NCBI lineage: Eukaryota > Metazoa > Chordata > Lepidosauria > Squamata > Natricidae > Thamnophis > Thamnophis elegans. Next base: position 3,856,980 of record NC_045556.1, on the reverse strand, counting down.
CTGAGCTTGGTGGTTTTCTTGCAGACATTTCGTCGCCAAACTAGGTAACGTCATCAGGGCTGCTGATGTTAACTACCCTGTTTCCCTGAAAATAAGACCTCCCGGATAATAAGCCCAATCGGGCTCTGGAGCACATGCACTAAAATAAGCCCTCCACTAAAATATTCTTAAAAGAAGATAAAGTTTACTCCTCAGTCGTTCTTGCTAGGTATAATTACAGACTGTACAGTTATAGCAATAGCAATAGCAATAGTTAGACTTATACCGCTTCATAGGGCTTTCAGCCCTCTCTAAGCGGTTTACAGAGTCAGCATATTGCCCCCCACAGTCTGGGTCCTCATTTCACCCACCTCGGAAGGATGGAAGGCTGAGTCAACCTTTGAGCCTTGGATGGATAGAATATAGAGAGATAGATAGAAGATAGATAGATAGAAGATAGATAGATGATAGATAGATAGATGATAGATAGATAGATGATAGATAGATAGATAGATAGATAGATAGATAGATAGATAGATAGATAGATAGATAAATAGCAATAGCAATAGCAGTTAGACTTATATACCGCTTCATAGGGCTTTCAGCCCTCTCTAAGCGGTTTACAGAGTCAGCATATTGCCCCCAACAACAATCCGGGTCCTCATTTTACCCACCTCAGAAGGATGGAAGGCTGAGTCAACCCTGAGCTGGTGAGATTTGAACAGCCGAACTGCAGAACTGCAGTCAGCTGAAGTAGCCTGCAGTGCTGCATTTAACCACTGCGCCACCTCGGCTCATTAGAGACTAACTTGATTCTGAACTTAACAACGGCAGCAAGATTGTTGGTGGCGCAGTACTGGAAAAGGAAGAATTGCCTACTCTCCAAGAATGGACGTTAAAAGTAACAAACTTAGCAGAGATGGCCAAAATCAGCATGTTTGAAGGACCATTCAGATCAGAAATATAAGTTGGAATGGAGAAGATGGATTGATTACATTCAAAATAAATATCGGACTAAGAAATTTCAATTTAGCTTATGAATGACAAGGAATGTTACAATTTATCTAAATTTAGTTTAATAAAAGGGGAGTTAAAGTACAAGAGGGAGGTAGGATGCTATAGTTAGTTAGCTTATGTTACTGTATGATGTTAAATGTTTATACCCTGTATTTTGCTCTGGGAAGTTGGGGGAGGGAGGGTTGGAGGGGGGAAGGGTTGTGGTGGGGGGAGGGAAGGGGAAGGGGAAATATTTGTAAAATTTATTAAAACTTTTCAATAAAAAAAATAAGCCCTCCCCCAAAAATATTGTAACACAGCATGAGGTGAAACGCTCGACATCTCCTGCACATCAAAAATAATAAAGACTTCCCTGAAAATAAGGCCCAGGGCTTTTTTGGGGGGGGTCAAAAGAAAATAAGACCCTATCTTATTGTTGGGGAAACATGGCATCTATCTATCTACCAACCAACCTATCTATCTCTGAGGGGAGATTTCTGGAGGTGTGCCCCAAGATTTTTAAATCCTCCATTGCATGCTGGGGCAATCACACCTCAAAAATGCTTCCCCTCTTTCTCACTGTGGAAGATCTCTGCATCTGTGAGTGAAGGGCGACAAGAATCCATCAAAGCGTAGCTGGCTTGAGCGGCATGCCAAAATCCTTCCCCGTCTATTTACAGGACAACATCCCTCCACTGCGGCTGCGGTGATGATGGTGGCTGCCGCTTTTTAATGCAGCCAGTTAAGTGCTGTGTGTGGCATTTGATGGCTTGCAGCTGTGACCCCTGAAGGCTCCCCTTGCTGGGATTGGTTTGAGTTGGAGATGACTCCGAGGGGACGTAGGACAATAGTGATGGCCCCCATCCGCTTCCGAATCAACCCCTAATTACAAAAATGGCAGGCCACGGATGCAGGTGAGCTCCCGCTCGGCTTTCGAAGGGCTGATTTGCAGAGACCACACATGAAAATGAAATAACCTGTTTGAAAAGATTCCCAGAGTGGGTGGGGGTTGGGAGAATCCCAGGAGCTGTACAGAAGATAGAGGAACTGTCCAGTAAGGGAAAGGAAGCATGGTCAGGACCATGGATAGCTCCATAGACTAGTAGAACTTTAGAACAGGAGAAATGGTTAGAACTTAGAATTATAGCTTTGGATGGGATCTTGGATGCCTTCTTATCAACTCCTTGCTCAAGCAGAAGACCTTCTATGATTCCAGATAAATGGCTCTCCTCTTGAATCCTTAGTGGCCATTCAGCCCAACCCCCTTTGCTCAATATAAAAACAATAAATCGAGGAAAAAGCTGTAGGCACATACAATATCCCAACTTTTGTTGACGTATCTCGTGCATGTTAAATGAAAAATGTAGTGCATTTTGGTTTATTCACTGGATAAGTATCTGGTCTTTCTTTCAGAAGCTCATAGCATCTCCTCATTCCCTTCTCTTAATATTTTTTTTCTCTCCGTTACCAACCCAATGTAGGAGACAGAGAGATGGTAAGCCTACAAAGTCATGTGACGAGTTTCCAGCGAAGGTGGACTTGACCTGAATTTCCCTACTTTTCATTCAACACCTTAATCACGGCAGCCAATGTCTACAATGATTTTCCTCAACGTCATGGCCTCCTCTGAACTCATTTCCACGTCAGATAATGTTGAAAGCCACTGGTTGCCTTTGAACTATGGATCCGGAGAAGACTCTAGAAGATGTCATGAGTGGCTATCAGACCAATGGATCATAGGCCAAATCAAATCCATTTGATAAAATATAACCGGATTCATATTTTGGATACATTGTGCAAAAAACCAGCTTCTCCATCATGGTGGGGAAAGCAGAAGGAAAAAAAACACCATGATCAACAGCAAGGTGGATGGATTCAATTGTACAAGAAATGGATGAACTGTTTGAAGACCTGAAGAGCCAGGATGGATTGATTTGATTTGATTTGATTTCATTTCATTTATATGCCGCCCTTTTCCCCGAAGGGGACTCAGGGCGGCTCACAATTCAAATCAGGGAAGGGGGATACAGACAGGAAATAAAAAGATGAAACATAACAATACATAATTTAAAAACACACAACAGTCATACCATTCGAGACGGGGGGCAACAGCTCTTTAGCCCCAGGCCTGTCGGAACAGCCAGGTTTTAACGGCTTTGCGGAAGGCCTGGAGGGTGGTGAGGGTACGAATCTCCACAGGGAGTTCATTCCAGAGGGTCGGAGCAGCCACAGAGAAGGCTCTCCTCCGGGTAGTCGCCAGTCGGCATTGGCCGGCGGATGGAATTCGGAGGAGGCCTAATCTGTGGGATCTAATCGGTCTATTGGAGGTAATTGGAGATAAATGATCATGGAGAAGAACATCTATGTGGTTGCTGAGAGTTAATACCAACTGATAGCACTGGTCTGCCAATCAAATCTTGTGAAAATCCAGAATTCAACTGCCACGTTAAGCACCTTGCAATAAGTGTGCAAGAATGCTGAGGATTTATTTGAACTCCCCCACCCTTCCGTTTCAGATTTCCCATCAGCCAAAGCCAAGTCTTCAAGCCGAACATAAAGCAGTGAGACAGAAGAAAGAGGCATTCACGCTAATTGTTTATAGAAAATCCATGGTAGAAAGTATCCATTTGTACTTGGTAACCCTGGGAATTTGGAGAGAGATAATTGCTGTAAAGTTACTGAAGCCGAACAAAGCAACCGCCAAACTTTGCAAGAGAATGTGCAGAGGGCATCCTAACTTATTATAATTGGGCCTGTGACAGAGCAATGAGGGTGAAGCAAATGAAAATTAAGAAGACTCATGAGCCCAGGGAAGACTAGGAAAAGAATGGAGGGAAGACATCTTGTACCATAAATGGTGCCTCTGTCCAGCTGTCCAGAAACCCATGAAGAAGCATTTGCAAACATTCCAAGACTTTGCCTTAATACATTCACCGATAATGAGGATGGAAAAAAATATCTCTTGCAGGTCCCAAGATTTTGAGTTGACCCCAAGAAACCTTCCTGACATTTGCTTCCTTGAACTTCCCCAGCTGTTCAGACTTGGCAGGGAGGAAAATCCACCTCTGGCAACAGAGATCAATCGTCTGGAGCTACTTCATGACTCACAGAGGAGGATGAAATATGGAGAGGTAAGAGGCAGAAGTGGACATCTCAAAGGAAGGAGGAAACAGTGTTTCTCAACCTTGGCAACTTGAAGAAGGGTGGAGTTCAACTTCTAGAATCCCCCAGCCAGCCAGCGCAGTAAAAATTCCATGCAATGCTGTAGCAGAAGATAGAAGGTCCTTCACCCAACAAGGAAGTGTCAGCTTTGTCCATCCTACCCTTCAAATTCTTACCACTCCAGTGTGCTTTTGTATACGTCCAAACTCAAGAAGTAGATCAGGATCAGAGGTGGGATTCAACAGGTTCTGACCAGTTCTGGAGAACCGGTAGTGGAAATTTTGAGTAGTTAGGGGAACCGGCAAATGTCACCTCTGACTGGCCCCACCCGCATCTATTCCTGCCTCCTGAGTCCCAGCTGATCAGAAGGGAATGGGGATTTTGCAGTATCCTTCCCCTGCAGTGGGAGGGAATGGAGATTATGCAGTATCCTTCTCCTGGAATGGAGAGGGACTGGAGATTTTGCAGTATCCTTCCCCTGGAGTGGTGAGGGATTGGAGATTTTGCAGTATCCTTCCCCTGGAGTGGGGAGGGAATGGAGATTTTGCAGTATCCTTCCCCTGGAGTGGGGAGGGAATGGAGATTTTGCAGTATCCTTCCCCTGGAGTGGGGAGGGATTGGAGATTTTGCAGTATCCTTCCCCTGGAGTGGGGGAGGGATTGAAGATTTTGCAGTATCCTTCCCCTGGAGTGGGGAGGGAATGGAGATTTTGCAGTATCCTTCCCCTGGAGTGGGGAGGGATTGGAGATTTTGCAGTATCCTTCCCCTGGAGTGGGGTGAGAATGGGGATTTTGCAGTATCCTTTCCCTGGAGTGAAGAGGGAATGGAGATTTTGCAGTAACCTTCCTTGCCACGCCCACCAACCCAAGCCATGCCTACCAAGTCATGCCCACTGAACCAGTAGTAAAAAAAAAATTACAACCACTGATCAGGAAGTACATCTAGTCCAACTCTACAGCTTAGGTTCTCACAACGTTATTACACACCACATCAAGCACGGCCTGCAAATCGTTTGAAGATCCCTTCACAGAGCTCTAACGCTCCTTCAGATGTGACTTCCAAATCCTCCAGTCTTTGCATCACAGAATGCCCCATACACAGCACTTCCTCCACTGCCTTTTCTCTGTGTATTTTTCATTATCACATGCTTTATTGAAACCCAATGAGGCTTACCTTCTCTCAAAGATGTGCTGATTTCATAGACAATTTTTCTAAACAGGTTTTTTTAAAAAAAAAAAAACTTCGATGCAAAAGAACAATGAACTGGAACAGAAAGTAGAAGTAGAAGTTAACCCTGCCTGAAGCTTCGTCCTTTGCAAGTACCAGACAGGCTAAATGGTCTGTCCATGATTTAGGAAAACAAAGAGTGGAAAATTCATCATTGAAAACAGTTTACGAAAGGTGCACCTCTTTGTAAAATTAACCTGAATGTCCTCCCACAGCTACCAAGCTACCCAATCCATTAGCTACTGTTCTGACCGAGGCTTCCCAAGAGCAGGAAGCAACTCCTGGTCCCAACAAAAAACCCTTTATTAATTTACTATGAATTCTGCTCATTCACATCCAGCAAAGTCTTTCGAGGGAGGATTCACAGTCACAGACCTTATCTGGCTTGGAGAGCTGCCAGGCCGATCGCTGCAAAACTTGGCAAGGAGTCTCAGAAAGTCACCAGTCAATTAAGTGAACTAATGGTCTCCTGCAAACTCCACTCCCCTTTTGCTCCTCTTTTATTTCCTCTGGGAGGGGCCATTCACCGTCCACCTGTGGCCTTCCTCCCAAGTCGACCCGTCCTTTAGCTGTTCCCTTCGTCTGGCCACTCTGCACATGCGCACACTGGGAACAGGCTCAGCTGTTCTTCTGCCTCACTGATGTCTGACTCTGAAGGCAGCTGATAACTGTCAGACGGCCCTGGCCCCCTCTCTGCCTCCGACACAGAGCCCTCCCCAGACTCCAGGACTGTCCCAGGTTCCTCCCCAGTCTCCTCATTGTCCGAATGTGCCGCCAGCTCTGCTGGACGCTGGCGGGCCACAACAGCTATCTATAGTGTGCAGGGAGTCCTTGACTAATGACAATTGAGCCCCAAATTTTCCGTTGCTAAGCAAGGCAGCTGTTGAGTTGCACCCCATTTTTTTGCCATGATTGTTAAGGGAACAGTTTTTAAGTGAATCATGCAGCCGTTAAACAACTCTGTTTTCCTCCCATTGATTTTGCTTGCTGGAAGCCAGCTGAGAAGGTACCAGTAGTGATCACATGACCACAAAACAGGACAACTGTCATAAGTACATGCCAGTTTCCAAGCAAACTAAATTTCGATTGTGTGGACATAGTCTTAGGCTTAGGCTTAGGCTTAGGCTTAGGGTTAGGCTTAGGGTTAGGCTTAGGGTTAGGGTTAGGCTTAGGGTACTACAAGAGCTGTAAGGGTGAAAACCAGTTGTAAGTCACTGTTGTTGCCGTAACTTTAAACTGTCACTACATGTGACCTGTATTACATCACGGGAGCTGAGGACTCAACCAAACCTCTCCAGAACGCACCAAAATCTGCTTCCCTTTCTTTTCCTTCCCTCTCTTAAAGTTGCCCGAGACTTCAGAATTGAAACCCAAGAATTCAGTATTATTTTTTCCCCGTCACTGTTGAAACATTCATTATTTTACTGAATAAATCAGTTAGATTCACACTCTGCTCATTGAGTTCTTAATTCACCACCTCTAATTAAATTAAGTAGCCACACTGGGGGAGAAACTCAATTACTGGAAAGGAACAGTGTAAACTCACTGGAGTTGCTTCAAATTCCTGGGGAATAAAACAATTGATTTAACACCAAGGGTGCCGTCTGGAGGAAAATTTTGGCTGGAGCGCTTTGCACGGTTTCCCAGCAGTTAAGACCCCACTGTCACTCTGAAGATTTAGTTCTCTGTAAATACGCATAGAATTAGGATCCCTTCATTCCTAAACCCAAAAACTTTTATCGTTTGGGGCATCCAACTTCAGACTAGCGAAGGATTTTTTTTCTCGGAATCAAATTCCATAAGACGAGCCAGTTTGCGGAAACACCATCCCAAGAAAACATAAATTGAGATTTGAAAGAGACACCTATAACAACAAAAGAAAGGGAGAGAGGATGAGAGGAAGAGGGGGAAAGGAAGAAAGAGGTCAGGAGAGGAGGGCGGAAGGGAGAGAAAGAGAAGGAGGGAGGATAGGAAGGGGAAGCAGAAGAGTAGGAGTAGGTAAGGGAAGAAGGAAGGGGAAGAAGAGGAGGAAGGAAGGAAGTAGAGAAGGGAGGGAGGGAGAAGAGGAAGGGAAAATAAGGTAGTGTTATAATAAAATAAAAAAACTTTTCAAGGAAAAAAAGTCAATTATTCGAGCCAATGTGATGATTTTCAAAACTTGTGCATGGACTTGAGCATGAATCACGGGGTGACTATTGAAAGTTTAAGCCTATTTGACGGATGAATTTTCTCTCTTGAAAATAGATACACCTGCGTCAAATAACTAACTGTTTGCCATGATTGAAGTTTCATAGAAGATGGATAAAACCATTCAAGCTTGTGGTTAAAGAACTGGTTTTATGAGCATCTTTGAATTTTAGCGAAGAACAACGCAATCCTACTTGGAATTTAAGAAGCTGATGTAGAACTAATAGCACCCTTGATGTCTTTAGTTCAATTATGCCTCTCCTGATCCATAATTGTTCTCCAAGGAGTCAAAAGAAGACTTCTCCAAATAGTTCCATCTGAGCTTCTTTTCAATCCAGGACCATCAAATTATACGCCCCGAGATAACAGTCTTTCTCCAAGAGAACATAACTAGTTCTCTTAATCGTTCGTTGTACAATTTAGCCTCCAGGACTCTCGTCATATTTGCTGCTCTTCTCTGCTCTCTTTCCAGAGTCTCAGCATTATGGAATACTGCATCCAGTTTTGGTCACCATGATGTAAAAAGATGTGGAGACTCTAGAAAGAGTGTAGAGAAGAGCAACCAAGAGGATTAGGAGACTGGAGGATGAAACACATGAAGAACGGTTGCAGGAACTGGGTATGTCAAGTTTAATAAAAGAAGGACTAAGGGAGACATGATAGCAGTCTTCCAATATCTCAGGGGTTGCCCCAAAGAAGAGGGAGTCAAACTATTCTCCAAGGCACCTGAGGGTAGGACAAGAAGCAATGGGTGGAAACTGATCAAGGAGAGAAGCAACTTAGAACTAAGGAGGAATTTCCTGACAGTTAGAACAATTAATCAGTGAAAAAGCTTGCCTCCTGAAGTTGTAAATGCTCCAACACTGGATGTTTTAAAGAAGAGATTGGACAACCATTTGTCTGAAATGTTGTAGGGTTTCCTGCCTGAACAGGGGGTTAGACTAGAAGATCTCCAAGGTCCCTTCTAACTCTGTTATCCTGTCCTTTCCTGTCCTATCTTTTTTGGTATCAGGGTCTCCAGAACTGGATGCAGTCTTCCAAATGTGGTTTCACCTCATCTGTTTCAGATGGACATTCCACAACCCCAATTAAACTAAATTTAGCTATCAACCCGCTCCCTATATTTCTGATTTTGAAAGAACTTCAGAATGCCGGTGTTATCTGGAGAAGAGGGTGCCCTGATTCCCTCCTCTCTCCGTAGCCCATGAATCAGGCTTGGCTAAAACACCCAGGATTCCACCTTCTGCTGGCCTGAACTAATTTAAACTGGCAGCCAGCTAAAATACCACCCTCCCTTCCCAATGGCCTAGGCACATATCAGCCACATCTCCAGGGAACTGTCAAACTCCATTGTGATGCTCGGGGTGATATTCCTCCCGCAGACGGAGCCAATGAATGATTTAAGCATTTGTAGAGAGAGAGACAGAGACAGAGACAGAGTGAGAGAGACAGACAGACAGACAGAGAGATGGAGACAGAGAGAGACAGAAAGAGAGACAGAAAGAGAGACAGAAAGAGGGACAGAAAGAGAAAGAGAGAAAGAGAGAGAAAGAGAGAGACTCAAAATTTCCACTGCTGGTTCTCCAAACTACTAAAAATTTCCATTACCGGTTCTCCAAGCCTACAATAAGTTCCATCGTATATCATACCGCAGTTCCGAATCGGTTTCTTTGCAGTTAGTGTTTTCCCTTCTATACATTTCTATCTTGCGTTCATAATCTCCTTATTCGTTATCCATTTTTATGTACAATTCTTTATTATTTATACTTAGCAACTTATGACCAAATATTATTTACCTATATTATGCTGTATATTTTTACTGTCATTTATTCTCTTACATATAATTATAGGTATACATTCACATAATTATTCTTTTTCTTTGCCATTCTTATATTATTATTATTCCATTTGAAAGGTTATAAGGTATAGTTTGAAATGCTTTGTTTACCATCCTTCACACCTGCTAAGACACCACCTTGTTTTCTCTTTCTTTTCTTTTCTCCCTCCCTTCCTTCTCTACTTCCTTCCTTCCTCCTCTCCATCCCCTTCTTCCTTCCCTTACTTCTTCCCTACTCCTGCCCTTTTTATTCTCCTTCCTACCTTCTCTCCTTCTCTTTCTTTCTCTTCCTCCCTCCTCTTCTTCTTTTTCTCTCCCTTCCACCCCCCTTTCCTTACCTCTTTCTTCTTCCCTTACCTCTCCTCCACACTTCTTCTTCCTCTCCTACTATCTCTCCTTCTCTTCCTCTCTCTTCTACCCTCCCCTCCTTTCCATTCTTCGTCCCTCCATTCTCTACTTCCTTCCTCCCCTCCTTCCCTTCCTTCTTCCTTTCCTTTCTTTTTCTATTGTTATAGGCTTCAAATCCCAGTTCATGTTTTCTTGGGGATGGCATTTCCACACACCCTTTTCTGTTTCATATCAATTCCTTTTTTTCTCTAGCATTCTACAGTCTATATTCCATTCCAATTCTTAATAGCCTTCATTGGGGGGGAAAAAGGACGGCTTTCCAAATTCTGTGTCTTCTCCCAGGTTTCTGCTTCTTCCCTCCTGTGGTAGCAGCTGGCTTAATTTAAAAAAAAAGAGGGAATGGAACCCAAGTCACCTTAAAGATGCAAACTCGAAATAGGCGTCTTCCCTCCTTGACCTCATCAGAAGAAGAAGTTTTAAAAAAACGGATAAGTAGCCAAACTGAAACTCTCAGGCATTCAGGCCAATTAGTCGGCTGCATTTATTACGCCATTAAAGGAGAGAAAAACAAGCAGAAGGACAGAGCTAAAGTCATTCCCTCCCCCTGTGGGCACCAGTTCAAATCCAGAGATGTTTCCCAGGCTAATGAAAGTGCTTCCAAGTTCCAACATATGCTAAATAGCACCTGGACAACGAGCTTCAAGGAACTTCTGACTCCTCCGCTCTTTCTTGAGAAAACTTCTTCAAAGCTTAAGCTCAACTTCCCGTCGTCTGGAGAGAGGCTATTCATTAAAATAAGAGTGTCAGGCCTGCAGCCATCTTCTCTTTTGGATCTTGGGCCTGCCACACTTTCTATTATTCTATTAGGCATTTTCTATGGTGGGAAAATGAGACAGGGGGGATTGCATGGAGTTAGATGATATGCAGCCATAACAACATTCTTTCTAGAAAGCCAAGGGCATCTTTTGTCTCTCTGCACCTCTGCACCTGACCGGAACTGGATGAGTGGAAGCTGCCAGCATGGCAGTGTATGATCGGACCATGGGATGACTGGTGGGTGTGGGGATGCAAGATCTTGAACTTTCAACTGGGTGGGGGAAACCAGGAAGCTTTCAGATTCAGATTAATAAATTGGAACTTTGAGCAATACTTTGCCTTGGGCAAAGTAGGAGCTGAGTTGGTGCAGTGGTTAGGGTGCAGTACTGCAGGCCACTTCAGCTGACTGTTATCTGCAGTTCGGCGGTTCAAATCTCACCGGCTCAAAGGTTGACTCAGCCTTCCATCCTTCCAAGGTGGGTAAAATGAGGACCCAGACTGTTGTTGGGGGCAATATGCTGATTCTGTAAACCGCTTAGAGAGGGCTGAAAGCCTTATGAAGCGGTATATAAGTCTAACTGCTATTGCTATTGCTATGCTATTGGGCTCTGATTTACTTTTGGATGCTGTTTGGAGCCCTGACAAATAGCATTCCCAGAAGGACATCCCAGACCCTGAAGAGCTGATTCTCATCTACATTGTGAAAGCCCAGACAGGGAACAGCTTGACCTTGGCAATCCACCTCTTCCCTTTGCAGGAATTTATTGCTGACATTGATTCACAGTTACATTATACTTCCTCCGAGCAAGAAACGGAAGAAATCCAATAAGCAATAAACTCTTTGAAACACAATAGAATTGGACATTCGCAGGTGGGAATGAAATACAGAGCGCAGAAGCTGTTTAGATCCATACAGCTACTGTACACCTTGACTGCCTTGGGTAGTTAACACCCAGCTGTAACTTTTACTATGACATAAAAAGGGGGGTGGGAGTGGGGAGTTTAGACACGTAGGGAAGTGTTCTGTCGGTGGTGCTGAATGGAAAATATTTAAAGTCCCAAAGGTGATTTTTTTTTCCAAAAAGAAACTCGTCTTTTTTTTTCTTTTCTTGAAGGCATTTCGCTTCTCATCCAAGAAGCTTCTTCAGTTCTCACTGAATGGTGGGGAATGGAAGGATTTATATTCCTTGCAGTCCTCTGGTCATTAGCGCTCTCTCTGAGAGTTCCTGAAGGTTGATCTATGCCAGAGGTGGGTCCCTACCAGTTCGCACCTATTCGGTAGAACCAGTTCGTCAAATCTACCGAACCGGTTTAGAAGAGGTTCCACCAGTGGACCCGGAAAGCAGGCCACACCTACAGAAGAGGTTCCAAAATTTTGAAACCCACCACTGGTCCTTGGATTATGATTATTCTACACTATCATGCTCATATTTATAAACTCAGTGCCTCTGTGAAAGGTGAGGATGACTCCTGCGTTTGTGGTGCAATCAGAACATTGCGTGTGTTGAAGTTGTTTTAACGCAAACCAAAGATGCCTTTTAAAAAAGAAGTTTACATCCTATTCTTATGCATGCCAGGGCTGTGTGTGAGGTCATTTAAGGTGATGAGATCACCTCGGCAAGAGATCACCTGGTCCCAGGCCATGAAGGGCTTTCAAGGTGACAACCAGCACCTCAACTCTACCCAATGGTTCTCCATCAATCTGCCTCCACACCTGTCTTCTCCTTCCTTCTTTCACAGGTACATACATTTTTCTTTTTGCATTGTTGATCCCCAAACCATTCTTCTTTCCGGTTAACGTCAGGGTTCCAAAGAGCATCCAAAAGTAAATCAGAGTCCAAGGCAAAGTATTTCTCAAAGTCCCAATTTATGAAGAGAGCCATGTTGGCACATCTGGGGAAACCCGAATCTGAAAGCTTCCCAGTTTTCCCCACCCAGTTGGAAGTTCATGATCTTGCCCCCATACCCACCCACCAGTCCATCCCATGGTCCAATCTCCCACTGCCACGCTGGCAGCTTCCACCCATCCAGTTCCGGCCAGGTGCAGAGACAAAGGATGACCTTGGCTTTCTAGAAGAATGTTGTTATGGCTACATCGCATCTAACTCTGTACAATCCCCCCTCCCATTTTCCCCACAATAGAGAAGGCTTAGTAGAATAATAGGAAGTGTGTCGGGCCAAAGACCCAAAAGAAAAGATGGCTGCAGGCCTGACAGTTCCTTTATCCCCAGAAACAGCACAAGGTGATTCTGAATGAGCTTATTTTGTGCAAATCCTCTTCCATTCACTCTACGCGCAGAAAACAACGTGAGGGAAGATGTCTCCCCTGCTGATTTTCCCCACCCCCCTTTCTTTCCACTTTCAGATGCTGCCTGTGCTTCCTCCCCAAGCACACATGGCAGAAGTCTTCCCAGAGCCAAGAACAAACAGTCAGTGAGAAGATGCAACGAATATAATTTTGTCTGCCGCATGGTTCTTCCTTTCTTTAATAGATTACGTATTCCAGAGACATCATCTTCTTCACCCAAGCTGCCCTTAAGCATTTGGCTTGAAAAAAATTGCTATTGTTGACGGTCTGTTATCCTGGAGATAAAACAGTGGTGACAGTCATTTTTTAAACTACTGGTTCTGTGGGGCTGGGTGGGTGTGGTGTGGCTGTGTAGGTGTGGCTTGGTGGGCATGGAGGGGAAGGATACTGCAAAATCTCCATTCCCACCCCACTCCTGGGAAAGGGTACTGCAAAATCTCCATTCCTCCCCACTCCAGGGGAAGGATATTGCAAAATCTCCATTCCCACCCTCCTGGGGAAGGATACTGCAAAATCTCCATTCCCTTCCCACTCCTGGGGAAGGATACTGCAAAATCTCCATTCCCACCCCACTCCTGGGGAAGGATACTGCAAAATCTCCATTCCCACCCCACTCCTGGGGAAGGATACTGCAAAATCTCCATTCCTCCCCACTCCAGGGGAAGGATATTGCAAAATCTCCATTCCCACCCCACTCCTGGGGAAGGATACTGCAAAATCTCCATTCCCACCCCACTCCTGGGGAAGGATACTGCAAATCTCAATTCCCACCCCACTCCTGGGGAAGGATGCTGCAAAATCTCCATTCCCACCCACTCCTGGGGAAGGATACTGCAAAATCTCCATTCCCTCCGCACTCCTGGGGAAGGATACTGCAAAATCTCCATTCCCACCCCACTCCTGGGGAAGGATACTGCAAAATCTCCATTCCCACCCCACTCCTGGGGAAGGATACTGCAAAATCTCCATTCCTCCCCAGTCAGGGGCCAGCCAGAAGTGGTATTTGCAAACAAACAAAAAATGCCACCACCTTTTGTATCCCGTAGTGGCTGTCCTAATTAGCAGGACCAAAGTGGTGTGAAGCGTGTGAAGTTCTGTTATTCTGATTATTAGATCACAGGGTATGTTAGAACATGCCAGTGGGTCACAGCACCAATCCAACCTTGGTTGATCTAAAAATCTAAGTCGAATTATCCTTCCTTACTATCTGGATATGGGGGGGGGGTTTCCACCTGCAAACCAGGATTAAAAATTGAATGAATCCAGAAGTGTCTAGAGGCCCTGGATCTCATCCAAGAAGACAGAATTGCTAAATCACATTGGTATCTTGCCAAGAAAACAGCCTGGACGTCTCCACATGGTCACCAAGACTGAAGCACAATTGAAAGCAGCTTGACTCCTTTTATGTTTCTGCCTGTGTCTGTGGTCTGTGTTGTGTTTTTTTCTGTAAGGTGTTGATTTGTTTCTTCAGTTCTTAAACACAGTAACTAAGGAAACCTACATTTATAGCCAGCACTGGGTGATAAATGCTACTAATAAAAGCAAACACCTTCAAATGCATTGTTTAAGATACTCCAAAGAGTTTGCGAGGACAGAAGGACTAGTTCAAGGGAAGACAAAGGTTAGGAGAGGGATTAGTGGAGGACAATCTGTTTGAACTAGAAATGCCAGATGAAGGTTTTCTCCATCTGGATCTTGCGACAATTATAAGTACTAACCTTCTTCCCTGCGAACTAACATTTATTGGCTATTCTCCGAACATGGAAATTGTGAGGATGGTGCTGTAGATTTAGACCAGAGGTGGTATTCAGCAGGTTCTGACCAGTTCTGGAGAACCGGAAGTGGAAATTTTGAGTCGTTTGGAGAACCGGTAAATACCACTCTGGCTGGCCCGCCCCCATCTATTCTCACTCTCCCGAGACCCAGCTGATTGGGAGGAAGTGGGGATTTTGCAGTAACCTTACCCTGGAGTGGGGAGGGAATGGAGACCAAGCCCAAGCCATGCCCACCAAACCATGCCCACAGAACCATTAGTAAAAAATTTTGAATCCCACCACTGATATAGGCATAGCTGAAAAGCAGAACACATCTTTTTGCCAGAGAAAGACTGCAGAGCCAGGGGAAGGAGTCAAGTGGGGAATTAAATTAGAATCTTTGTGTAGTCACAAAGGACAACGTCCAGCCCCTCTTACTGATGCATCGAACCTTATCTAGTTTTTAGCACGGTGCAAAACTGTTAGTCTGAGAAGATTCTTGTGCATAGGTGTGAGGAACAAAGCAGCAAATTGAACCCTCCACAGACAGAGCTGGTGCTCTTTAAATACCAGTCAATCGCGTTGCAGCAATTGCAACCTCCCCTTGCTCAAAGAGAAATTGACAGATATGTTGTAGATTCCCCAGGGCCATTAGGAGAAATACAGCATTGCCCACATTGATGCTAATTTGCTAAATGACTGCTTATGTAAAACACAAAGCGAGGAGAGGATCGGACATCGAGATATGACAAAGCTTTCCCCAAACCAATTTAGGCCCAGCCATATCTCGAGCAAGGGATGATAAGCCATCTCTAAGTGGAAAATATCTCATATTGCGCTGCTGGTTTACGCAATTCGTTTGCCTGCTGCAAACTCATTTGCTTGCCGTCGTTCAAAAACGATGTTCTTTCAGTGTTTTTCTCCCATCTTTGTGATAAGATCTGAGCCACGTCTAATACCAAACAAGAAGAAGCGAGCTTAAATCCGCCTGCTCTACTTGGTGTTCTCTCAACACCGTCCCTGAATTCACAGCCAGCGTGCCCAACAGCTTGGAGTTCCATGACCCCTACATCAGAGGCGAGTTCCTACCAGTTCGCACCTATTCGGTAGAACCGGTTCGTCAAATCTACCGGACCGGTTAGAAGAGGTTCCACCAGTGGACCCGGAAAGCAAGCCACCCTACAGAAGAGGTTCCAAAAATTTTTGAAACCCACCACTGCTAAAGGGTTTAGGGGTGCAAGGATCTTGTAACTTGACAGCTTTAAGACTTGCATGCTTCAATGCCAGAGTTCCTGAGCCAACGTGACTGGAGGAGGAATTCTGGGAGTGAAGTCCACAAGTCTTAAAGCTGTCAGATTTGAAGACCCCTAGTTTTTTTTTCTAAAGAGTTAGGGGTGCAAGGATCTTGTAACTTGAAGGCTTTAAGACTTGCATGCTTCAATGCCAGAGTTTCTGAATAGCTACTTGGATCGACCTAAGTACTAATTCATAATTTCATATCCGGTCACATGGGTGGCAATCCACTCCCATCCGGTCACATGGGTGGCAAGCCACTCCCATCCAGTCACATGGGTGGCAAGCCACTCCCACAAAGGAGGCCACACCCACAGAGTAGGTTCGAACAATTTTTGAAACCCACCACTGCCCTACATTGTCCGAAAGTAACTTCATAAAAGTTCTCCACTGGGAAGGAAGGATATGACCTAGAATGGGGGTTGGGGCCTTGTGATCCCCCTCCCCAAATTGCTGAACCTCAGCTCCCAGGGTTCATCCACACATATTGCAACTGCTTCAGTTCATCAATGTCTGGAAGAACTTATATTTATCATCATTCATTAATCATTAAACATTAGTCTTCTCATTGGTCCCATCCCCCATCCATCCATTATGACTGCAGGACTATAACTTTGTTGGTGGTATCCTTACGATTTATATTGATTGTTTCCTAGTATGATTTGATTGCTTATTTGTACCCTATGACGATCATTGTGTTGTACCAGGGGTGAACAAGAGCCGAGGTGGCGCAGTGGTTAGAGTGCAGTACTGCAGGCCACTTCAGCTGACTGCTAAGCTGCAGTTCGGCGGTTCAAATCTCACCGGCTCAAGGTTGACTCAGCCTTCCATCCTTCCGAGGTGGGTAAAATGAGGACCCGGATTGTGGGGGCGATATGCTGACTCTGTAAACCGCTTAGAGAGGGCTGAAAGCCCTATGAAGCGGTATAAGTCGAACTGCTATTGCTATTGCTAACTTCAGCTGGTTCTGATAGGTTCTGGAGAACCGGTAGCGAAAATTTTGAGTAGTTCAGAGAACCGGCAAATACCACTTCTGGCTGGCCCCCGCCCTATCTATTCTCTGCCTCCCGAGTCCCAGCTGATCGGGAGGAAATGGGGATTTTGCAGTATCCTTCCCCTGCCATGCCCACCAAGCCACACCCACAGAACTGGTAGTAAAAAGTTTTGAATTTCACCATTGTGTTGTATCTTATGATTCTTGAGGAATATATCTTGTCTTTTTATCTACACTGAGAGCACAGACAAGAACCTTGTATGTTCAATCACACTTGGCCATAAAGAATTCTATTCTATTCTATTGTTTCTATTCTATTACATTCTATTCTATTCTATTCCTCATTCTTTATTCTACTCTATTTTACTCTACTCTACTCTGATTCTTTATTCTATTCTATTCTATTCCTCATTTTATTCTACTCTACTCCTGATTCTCTATTCTATTCTATTCCTCATTCTTTATTCTACTCTACTCCTGATTCTCTATTCTATTCTATTCTATTCCTCATTCTTTATTCTACTCTACTCCTGATTCTCTATTCTATTCTATTCTATTCCTCATTCTTTATTTACTCTACTCCTGATTCTCTATTCTATTCTATCTATTCCTCATTCTTTATTCTACTCTACTCCTGATTCTCTATTCTATTCTATTCTATTCCTCATTCTTTATTCTACTCTACTCCTGATTCTCTATTCTATTCTATTCTATTCTATGTTATTTATGGAGAAGTGGAATCTTCTTGGTATTAAATAAAAAGTAGAGCAGTTGGAGACCTCTCCACAGAGTGCAGGTCATCAACATCAGGTGAGTGGGAAGGAAGTGAGACTTTCAGACTAAATTGGAAGGTTTTCCTGGAGGTTCCTCTGAAGTAATAGAATCCTGGATAACAACACTCCTTGATCTCCCTGAAGAAGACCTGTCTTCTGAACTTTCGTTCTCATAATGAGGTCCAAATTACTGGTTCAACAGAAGGATGCCACAGAAGGATCTCTAAGGCGTGGGAGGAAGCCGCTTTCTGTCCTTAACAACTACAGCTGCGGGGAGGAATATGCTGCCAATTTCTTAAAGAGATTTCATTACATATTTCTTTAAAAGGGAATTCTTTTCCGAGATGTGATGAGTGTCATATTCGATCCATTAAAGGAAATATATGTATATCTTTTCTGAAGTTGGTGGCGTGAAGCCACTCACGGAAAAAAGACAGCTCTTGCCTGATCAGAAAAAAAAATGTACTAAACAGGATTTGACAGAAGGAAAACTTTGGTTTCCCCCAAATCACATTTTCCTGACATGATTTGTCTGCCCCATCCATCCATCCATCCATTCATCCTGCCTGCATTCCGGAATGTCAAAAATGTACTTTAGACGTTCTTGTTGAGGCTCAAAGCATCTTTCTGTGCCTCAGAAACATCCAACTTGGGTACCAGAAATGTATAAACCCAAAGATATTATGAATAGCTGGAGAAGATGGGAAACTGAAGACAATAATATAGAATGGGTAATGATGGGAGTAACTCTGATGAGATGGAGATGCTGGTTGAGGGAAAGCTTCATATCTTCCCTACTCAAGTTTTGAGAAGCAAGCATGGTTTTTTTCAGCCTATACAGAGATGGCTAACCTTTTTCTCCTCAGATGCCAACATTGCACCACCACCTCACACACACCGCCCTGTTTTGGGCCTATTAGGCCTCCCTGAAGCCTCCTGGGACAAAAAATAGGAAGTGGGGGAGCGCACCAAATCCATCGCGTGCACCCTCCTGCCCCCTCAATGCATACACACGTTTCCTGCATGCACAGCAGAGACCCAAAAATCAGCTGATTGGTGGAGGCCTGCGCTCATGCGCGGTGGATCTGAGCTGGATGACAGCTCCTGTGCCCACAGGTTCTGCATGTCACCTGTGGCATGCGTTCCATAGGTTCGCCGTCACAGGCCTATAGTATTCACACAACCATTCTAACTCACCCGCTAAAATGTGGAGCGTCGCTTCCTTGAATCCCAACAAATGGGCCTCAGCAGGCACACAGAGATAAACAACATCTACATACCATCTACCCCCATCGAGAATTGCAAGAATGTCCAAGAACAAATCCGAAAAATGTTGGAAATGTCATCAGACGCTGGGCACATACTACCACATGTGGTGGACTTGTACTGAAGCAAAAAAAAATTGGACTAAAATCACATGTGGTTGGAGAAAATGATACATAAACTATAGATTTAAAACCGGAACTCTTTCTATTGGGAATAATACCAGAAACATACAACAAGGACTTGAAATATCTGATCGTGAATGTTTTAACAGCTGCTAGAATTGTATTTGCCAAAATTGGAAAAACGAGAAAGTACCATCACAGGAGGAAACTATTCGGAAAATAATGGAATGTGCCGAAACGATAAGCTTACATTTGAAATTAGAGAACAAGAGGATGGATGAGCAATATTATAAAGTGTGGGACTTGTTTTACCAATGGTTAGATAAAAAAAACCTGGGAATGAACTTTTTACTTATGTTGTAGTAATTTTTTGTTTTTTGTCTTTTTTTTCTGTTACGATATAGAGTACTACTTTATGATATATAAAGGACAATAATTATTTTAATGTAAAAGAGTGCGAAGATTTGAATACTTTGGTATAATTGCATGTAGTAACCATTTTATATCAGAAAGATCTTTGTATATTAAACGGATCAATGATGCTGTAAGGAATAATTGATATATACATGAATTGAAATACTTAACCACTATATGGTTTAATAATTAATATGGGAAACTATTCTTGGAATTCTGGATGATTGGTGACATTATGGTCAATTGAAAATATGAACATTTATTATAAACCAATGGGAATTCTTTGTTCCAATCTTCGCTTTCCCCCTTAGAGATAGGTGACACTATAAACTTTAAAGACTCATTGTTGTTTGATAGATATTATGAACTCAAGGAAATAAGGATTGTTACAAATGAGGAATATAATGGTAATCTGAACACATAATGCTCAATGACAGCGAAACATCCAGTTATGTTTAATGTAAACCAGTGATGTTCCCTGAGCTTAAGAACTGATGCACAAAAACTTGTAACCAAATGACATGCTTGATGAAGTGGAGGAAAGTTCTTCTTTGTTTTTCTCTTGCTTTGTTTGGTATGTGTTGTTGGTTTAAAGAGCCAAGGTGGCGCAGTGGTTAAATGCAGCACTGCAGGCTACTGCTAGATCAGCAGTCACGGTTCAAATCTCACCGGCTCAAGGTTGACTCAGCTTCCATCCTTCCGAGGTGGGTAAAATGAGGACCCAGATTGTGGGGGCAATATGCTGACTCTCTGTAAACCGCTTAGAGAGGCCTGAAAGGCCTATGAAGCGGTATATAAGTCTACTGCTATTGCTATTGCTATTAAAAGAATAAAAATATATCTAAAAAAAAATCTACATACCGTTCAAAAGAGTCAATCAAAAAGCCAAAAGGAAACAAAGTGGAGTCCTCACCTAGCTCAAGAATTAACCTGAATTAAGGAGGGAAACGTAATATAAGCCAATAGTGAAAGAAAAGAATTAGATATGCAACAAAAATTCATATAATGGCCCGGAGGAATTGAAGGCGAATGGCACGCATCTAATAGCTGACATCTTACTTTACCTTCAAAAGACTTTCGGCATTGCAAGATTGCAATTTCTATTCCAATGCAACCACCATCAACGCCTTCCTTTAGACATTCTCTAGAATGGATCTTTGTCATCGTGCCAGCAGCCATTGATAGAAGAGACAATTCCTAGATATCAGAAAGACAAGATCTGTTCTGTGATGCTCCTATTAATTTGCTCTTCACACCTGCAGTTTGCGAGATTCTTTGTCTAAAGGCCTAATGTTCATTTTTCTGTTGTTAACAGAACAACAACAAAAAAAGGCAGGTCTTTTCATGATTAATTCTTTTTCTGTGCAGTGGGGAGCACAAAGCTCTCAGTTAATGGATGCTGAGGATTGAACTGAGCAGCATAAAGAATTGCAACTCAGGGTGGTGTTCATTTTTGAATGTGAAGGGATCTGTAAATTGATAGAGGGATTCGATAGGAGTGGGCAAAGAGGCAGCCTGGCCTGACCCTTTCCATAAAACGATTTGAACAGAGCTACGACCTATGCTCCGGTATCGGTGTTGCTATATTTGGGCCATATCAATACTTCTAACGTCCTCGGAAACCTCTGTCTAAGGATCAGTCAAACACTCCTGGTAATGCTTCCAAAAGGGCACACTGGAGCATTTCCACGACAGATGCTGTGACATGTGATATTGGTCCATTATTGATCAGTCCAACCTGAATCTCAGTGGCTCAACTGTTAAGACTTCTACTCTGCTATTTTTTTTTAAATAGTTGGGAATAGCAATGGATTGACTCAATCTTTGCAGAGGTGGTATTCAGCTAGTTTTGACAGGTTCCCGAACCAGTAGCAGAAATTTGAGTAGTTTGAAGAACCGGCAATAGGCTGGCCACGCCCCTGCTGCCTCCCAGCTGATCTTCTTTTGCTGCCCTGAACAGCGAACGGAGCTGGAAAGCAGCTAGTGGGATGGGGATGGAATGGGGATTTTTCCAGTATCCTTCCCCTGCCATGCCCACAAAGCCACACCCACAAAGCCACACCCACGAACCAGTAGTAAAAAAATTGAATTCCAACAATGAATCTTTGGTGTAGGTGTATATACAACACACCGCGTATACATTTTTCAATGCAAACTTTCAAACAAGAAGATCAAAACTATAAAGTAAGGGAAGAAAGAAAAAGAGGGCAAGAAAAAGAAGAAAGAATTGCATCCGATGTTCTTCACAGCAGTTATAAACTAATATAGTTTAACCTTCTCTCAAAAGCTACATCGTATTCCTCTTCTTTCTATAATCTATTTCAGAGGTCTTCAAACTTGGCAACTTTCAGACTTGTGGACTTCAACTCCCAGAATTCTCCAGCCAGCTATGCTCATAAAAAGTTGCCAAGTTGGGAGCCTTGACCTATTTTATCTAATACCCCAAATCATAGATCACATGTTCTTCTTTTCATCTTTACCCAAAACTCCATGAGACATGTCCAATCAGCAGTAAATGTAGATAAAGTTTGGATTGATCATAGTCTTTGTATACAAGGGGGGAAATCTATCAATTGGGGCAAGGAAGGACATTTCATTCCGCATTCTTCCTTCTATTTTTTCCCAATAATACGCCAACAAGGCTTGAGATCAAATTTCCAGCCCAAAACCACCTAGAAATATTCAGTGACTTAGATTAGAACCAGATTATCCCAAATCTTATGCCCAAAGGTCCTTTTTCAAGAGGCAACTGGACTTCTTGGTTTTTCTTGAAGTCCTTTCACTTCTCAGGCAAGAAGCTTCTTCAGCTCTGGCTGGATGGTGGGGAATGGGAGGATTTATACTCCTTGCAGACACCTGGTCACACAGGATCGGGAATCTCCATAGACCTCAAATCTTATAACCCATCAGATTCCTGGGTACTCTAGGAATGCAAACATCCTTAGCTCACAACACAAACCATGTTTAATGAAGCCATAATGTGGGTAATGCAGCCAAAGAACATGAGGGTGAGACAGAAGAAGAGAGAGATGGCATCAAAGACACCCTGCATCAAGCAACAACGGCTGAGGCCACCAGAATGGCAAGAACTAGAAAGTTGCAACTTGGATCTCTCTTAATAACTGAAGTAGTAAAAGAGGATGAAAGGGTGGTGGTGGTGGTGGTGGTGGTGGTGATGGTGATGGTGATGGTGGTGGTGGTGGTGGTGGTGGTGGTGGAGGAGGAGAGGAGGAGGAGGAGGAGGAGGAGGAGGAGGAAGAGGAAGGAGGTGGTGGTGGTATCATCCTTGACTAGAACTTTTTCCAACAATACTTTCCGGGAAGCAATCTCAGGATGACAATTGAGGAAATTCCCAATGCCTCATCATGATCCTAATCTCCAATTAGGCATGTGACACAGGGATGGGGCTAGTTTTAATTAAATTAATCTCCTCTTCGTATGATGGAACAGTCAATAAGCCATTTACTCCTGCTTTATTTTATTTACTTATTTATTAAATGTCTACCCAGCCCATCTCGCCGAAGTGACACTGGGTGGTAGATGACAACCGCGGGCTTTCAATTTTTCCCCTCGATCATCCGCAGCCGTGATTTGCATTTGAGTCCTACACATTTGTGGAGTCAAATTCTCCTCCTTCCTTCCTCTCGTTTCCAAGCTGGCATACATGAGGATGAAAGCATAACTCTTCTCCCCCAACCCTCAGAGGAGGGGGAGAAATGAGGAGACCAACTGCTTTTGCAAGAGACCGGGAGAGGCAGAGCATCTGTTATTGAGAAAAAGGGGAAATAATCATGAACAAAGATAGCATTTACGGATGAAGTTCTAAGCATTTAAAGCCAATCCATCAACCCGCGTAAAGAGGAGCCAGAATCAGCAAGGAGAAAGGGGAAACGGGTGTTTGCCAGTTGTATTGTAAATATGCGTGTGGCTTTTATGTCTCTCTCAACAACAGTCATGGAATATGCAACTTGACAGTTGCGGGAACGAACAATATGGAATCGTTGCTTGCAAAATGGAGAGGGTTTGGACAAATGGATGGGTTGTGATGCAATAGACTAGGTTTGTGGCCAAAATGACTGATATTCAGGGATGAGCACTGGGCCAGAATATGGTACAAATTGTTGTGGGCCGCTGGCAGCCAGGAAAGCTGGCAGCCGATTCAGACAGTGATGGGGTTGGGAAGGAACCTGGGCCAGTTCTGGAGTCTGGGGAAGGCTCTGATGAGGGCTCTGTGTCGGAGGCAGAGAGAGGCCTCAGAGTCAAACATCAGTGAGGCAGAAGAACAGCTGGAGCCTGTTCCCAGTGTGCACATGCGCAGAATTGCCAGGCGAAGGGAAGAGCTAAAGAACAGGGGTCGACTTGGGAGGAAGACCACAGGTGGACGATGAATGGCCCCTCCCAGAGGAAATAAAAGAGGAGCGAAAGGGGAGTGGAGTTTGCAGGAGACCATTAGTTCGCTTCATTGGTTTGTGACTCCCCAAGACTCCTTGCCAGCTCTCCAAGCCAGATAAGGTCTGTGACTGTAAATCCTCCCTTGAAAGACTTTGATGGATGTGAATGAGCAGAATTCACAGCAAATTAATAAAAGGGTTTTTTGTCGTGAGTTTGCTTCATGCTCTTGGGAACCCTAGGTCAGAGCACAAATAGGGATTGGGGAGGAATAACTTCACAGCATTGTCCAAACTCGACAGAAATCATGTCACGACATAGGGACGATGCCAGATGAAATCACCAGGGACTGTACATGAGTAGATAAACCATGGTTTGATCAACGCAAAGCTGCCTCAACTATTTATGGATCTAGATGGACCATGTTCTTCTAGAAAAGGAATTATTTTTCTGGATGATGTGTCTGATGGGAAAAAGTTGAACATGCATTGAGGTGCTACAGCCAACCAGTCCACCGTGTCTACTCCTCTATTTCAAACGGGGCTTCTTTAACTCCTATTTCTGAGTCACGCCTAGCTTTCTGCGAACTTCTAGCTGTATGAACGGGGCAAGTCCCGTCTTAGGAAACAATCTTGCCTACAACGTTCAGACTTCGAGATCCCTCACCAAAGGGTCACCTGGTCCTTGATCCTCACCAAGCTGGGAGAGAAATCTATTTAGCAATAGCATAGCTATTGCTATTGCTAAATCTATTTAATAAGCTCTACAATAGCAGTCTAAATATTGAAAAAGGCTGCCACGCAGACGATGGAAAATAATCCTCTCTCTCCCGTCATGGGGGAGCAACGAGGAATGATATATTTAAAGAGCAAGAAAAGAAAAAAATGGATTTGTGTAAGCCAAGGGAGTAAAACAAAGATTGTGCTGCTGGTTTCTCCAGAACTAACTCTCTCCTATCAAATTGTAAATCTGAACAAAAATCTTCCTTCGTCCCAAACTCAAATTGTTGCCACCTTATTCGCAGGCAACAAAGTTTTATGATATGAGTGTTGTGTCCCACCAGCGGCCAGGGGGAGTTGGCAGCAGAGTCAGACAGTGAGGAGGTTGGGGAGGAACACGGGACAATCCTGGGGGCCGAGGAAGGCTCAGGTGAGGGCTCTGCATCAGAGGCAGAGAGGGAGTTAGCCAGCAGTGGGGCAGAGGAACAGCTGGAGCCTGTTCCCAGGGTGCGCCTGCGCAGAGCTGCCAGGAGACAAGACAACTAAGAAAGCAGGGTTGAATTGGGAGTAAATAGCAATAGCAATAGCAATAGCAATTAGACTTATATACCGCTTCATAGGGCTTTCAGCCCTCTCTAAGCGGTTTACAGAGTCAGCATGTTGCCCCCAACAACAATCTGGGTCCTCATTTTACCCGCCTTGGAAGGATGGAAGGCTGAGTCAACCCTGAGCCGGTGAGATTTGAACAGCCGAACTGCAGAACTGCAGTCAGCTGAAGTAGCCTGCAGTGCTGCACTCTAACCACTGCGCCACCTCGGCTCTCTTAAAGGTAAAGCCACACCTTGGAGGTGATTGGCCCCTCCCATAGTAAACAAAAGAGGAGCGAATGGGGAGGGGGCTTTTGCAGGTTTGGTCAGTCGGTTCAAGAGTGGAAAGTTCTGTTTGTGACTATAAGATTCTGTGCCAAGTCTTGCCTTGCCCTGCATTCGGAAACTAATAATCTAGCCGATCAGGAACAGGCTCCAGCTGTTCTTCTGCCCCATTGATATCCGACTCTGAAAGCAGCTGATAACTGGCATACAGCCCTGGCCCCCTCTCTGCCTCCGACGCAGAGTCCTCATCAGAGCCTTCCCCAGACTCCAGGACTGGCCCATGTTCCTCTCCAACCTCCCCACTGTCCGAATC